>NW_009632749.1:0-285 GCF_000690535.1 Cariama cristata | reverse complement strand
TCCCTTGCTGAGTTTTCCTCTGGTTGCCTTGTACAGGGTGTATCATTGGGGCCAAAGGAACAACAAAGTGAGATTTAAGGAAGTTACCTATGAGAAACAGAGCAAGAGAAAAGATTTGTTTGAAAAACATGGCTTTTCTAGACAAAACATTTTAAAAATAATAAAAAAAAATTTCATTATTTACTCTCCTCTCTGAGACAAGACAGGGCATGGAAACAGTTTTCCTGAAACAGATGTATTTGTTTATTTGGTTAATACCTGTGTATTTACAAGAGTGCAAACTAC
>NW_009632748.1:0-9813 GCF_000690535.1 Cariama cristata | reverse complement strand
ATTGTGGAGTCCGTTTTTCCGCACGTCATGGTGGTGTATGTATAACTAGGATGGATGTGAGAAGATCTGCTTCCAGACCCTCTTCTCTTTAGATGATGCAGGTCAGCATCTCCTGTCCCCAGGAGAGGCTCTACCACCTAGCCCAAGGGTGTTATTGGAAGGGAGGTGCCTCTCCATTCTTCCTCTGGAAGTTATGCCGCTATACAAAATAAATTCAAACATTTACTTGCCCGGAATACAGAAAGCCTGGGTGAGATGGAGCACTCCGAGGGGTAGATGTCCTCCATAGAGCAGTGTAGTCTGAGGTCTGACCCCCGAAAGAAGTGCCGCTCATGAGTGGGAGCTCAATACAGACTCACTGGCAAAGGTCTGTGACTCCTGCATCCCGGGGGGTCCTGGTGACCCTGGCACCGACAGGCTTAATTTCACCTGTCCTCATAAGAATCCTTGAGCCAACTCTGTCCATTGGACTGTGAATATTAGTGTAGTTTAAAGGATATCTCCCTCCAGTACCTGATGTCGTATCACCATTCTGTGATGTAATGGAGTCATATAATGGTCATGTCCTATTGTCAATGGGGATGTATGGTTTTTAAGACAAGATGCATTTTGGGAATAGCATATATATGAGCATGTCTTGAAAAATTGTGGTATTCTTCAAATTAGGATATTGCTTCTCTGAATTCCTACACATAGAACATATGAAATTTCCTCAAGTACCAGGGATATGATTTTTTTTGTTTGTTTGTTTCAAGTTTGTTTTACTCTGAATGAAGACTTCTGTTTTGGGATTCCTGGGAAAAAAAGGTAAGTAAAATACTATTGGCCAGGTCTCCTTTATTTCATTTAAAAGTAGCTGGCAACATAGTGATAATTGGCGTGAGGCTACTTGAGGAAATATTTCCATCCCTGACTTCAAGATCATTGCATGGATGAAGTGAGACAGGTAAATCAGAACTTAGCTAGAAGGTGAATGAACTTGGCTGGACCAGAGAGATTCACTGAATTGAGGAAGAAGTGAACAACATGTTTTGATACTGGTTTTGGTAGGTCGAAGTGCTCTGATGTATGTAGGAAATAATACTCTATGCCCCTGGACTGGTCAATAGAGAAGTCTGGGAATACAGCTCATTCGGAGACACTGTAAGACCAATTATACCACCAGCAGATCTTAAAAGTACCACAGAGTTAGACAAGACTGTGCTGCAACATGTCTTCAACCTGCACTCCCTGAAAGTTTACATCTAATTAATTTTCTTAATTGCATAACAGTGCACTTCCTAATTACACTAGGGAACGACTCTTGGATTGTAACAGGGTCTTATCTATTGCTCAGATGATTCTGTCTATCGCTCTATCGGCATACTCCCCCGCCTAATTTTGCGCTAGCCCCTATGTCTACGAACACAGACGGCTTGGGGAATGCTTCACAGATCCTTCAACTGATGCAGCTACATCTCCAAGGACCAGATGGATACCCTTATTCACACTGAGTTACTACTTGAGTAGTGCCATTGAAATCAATGGGACTGCTGTGGAGAGTCTAACTTCTTCATGTAAGGGTTTTGTTAAGAGCACCTATAAACAACAGCCAGAGGAAGACATTTGCAGTGCACATCCACAGTTTTATTGGTCCTACAATACCCAGGAGCTAGACTATGTGTTCTTCAGTGCCATCTAATTTGGGGAGTAACCAAGTCCTTATCAACAGATGGCATGCTCCTGAAACAAGGAGCACAATCAGCCCCCAAATTAGCCATTTTCACATGATGCTGACAGAAATTCGGAACCCGCGGCGCCAGATACCTCCATTTATCCCGTCATTGTAACTCACATACACAATGGTATAGGCATGTATGTAATAAAATCATGCAAGAGTAATTACAATCAAGCAGGAAAAAGACACACAAACTGAAATCCCACTGTGAGGAGTCTGACTTTGAAGGAACACACACCCCAATGCTGCCAAATACATCTGCCAGGCAGTGGTGTACTTTTTGTTTCATTTGGCTACACACGTGACTGAGGTTAAAAACCTGAAGTGTATTCCACATTTTTTAATGGCACCAATGTGCTGTAACACGGCATTGGTGCCTCTGGGCTTCCACCACTACTGGGAAGTGGTTGGGGTCTGGAACCTTTTTGCCCTATACCTATATTTTGCTGAAACCAGCCAAAAGTTTCATAATAATGCTTGGTAGATTTTGTATCTCTTTTCCTCACTTGTTTCCACGTTTTGTAAAGCCTGACTTCTTAGCCAATGGGTTTACCAGGAGCTCTCCCCAAAAACATCTGCTTCACTCCAGGAGATGTTCAATATAATATCAAAGTAATACATTTAAACCTGATCAAAGGAAATATATTTTACAAAATGCTAGCTAAAACATGGAGCTTATTGTCACAGGATGTTGTTGGTCTACAGTATTTGGCCAGATGAGAAAAGGGATGAGACATCTGTATGGACAAAAAGTGTAAACAGTGTTTTAATAATTATTGCTAAATATCTTTGGGAAAATGATAAAACCTCATGATTTCAGGTTTTGAGCTGACTTCTAATATTAAAGATTGAGAACAAACCTGCTGTGAAGTTTGAAATATCCCTCCGTCTGTATGACTACTCTGAAACATTTGATCTTGGACACTTTGAGACAGGATGGTCCACTGGATTGACCACAGATCGCTTCCAGGAGACCAGTGTTTGCTTCACGTTATACCAAATAGACTTGTACTTATTTGCTGTGCAGTGACCACCAGCACTTTGTACTTCACCCCTCTGCGTTGCCAGGAGCCTAATGTCAGCTTCTGCTTTGCTGAGCAGAGAAGAGTTGGCATGTCACAGAGCAGAAGGAACCTGTGCCCTCTCAGAAAGATTTCATTTTTCCTCCTCCTTCCTTTGCTGCTTTTACTGCATCCTAAATAAATGCAGGTGACTGGTAAGTTATAGGTTTATTCTTTATTTATAGGCTAATAAGGCAATGGAGACTGTGAAAGATATTTGCAAAGCACAGTTCTGGTCAATTATTGAATTGGATGAAATATATTTGACTAGTAACATTTACTCTAAAGCAGAGGACAACCTATAAAAGTGTAATTGTGTTTTTCTATGAAAATAACTTACAATGTGTGGGTTTGAGGGCACTAAGACATGTATTAAAAATATTTCACATAATCCCAGTCTCTGCCAATTGTGAAAAACCTCTCTGGGTCCCTTGGGCTCCCTCAGGAAGCGCAGCATGGGTACAACCCATGGCTCTCTTTTCCAGACCTGATGATAATGGTGACTGTAGTCCCCAGATCACCTGAAAAAAAAAACCTTCATAATTCCTGTTTTCTAACAGATCTAGAAAATAACTTGTGGAATTGAAGGAAACCCCACTAGAATTTTAAATAGCTGTCCTGATAGAGATCAGTCCCCAAAGGGGGAAGCATCTGCATACCCAAAGGGACAAATATTTCTGCCTGCAAACACGCCCCTTAATGATGATGATATACAAGATATAATGTTTCCTTTTCATGTAGCCCTTTTAATACAGTTGCAACAACACACGGCTTCAGACTGAGCTTTCCCCTGTCATCCATTCCAGCAACCAAGATCTGTGAGACAGATCTGCTTTCAAATTGGATAAGACGTGTACCAGGTGCCGCATCCATGAGCACTGCACAAACAATGAAATCCAAAAATTGCCTTTCAGCACAACCTGATTAGAACCAGTATAAAACAGCAGCAAGGGCTGCCTAAGCCTCAGGATCCATCTTACTGCTTGCCCTCTGCAATGCACTTCAGACCGCGCTGCCGGCGGCTTTCCCACCATTGTGTTTTCCAAGAGTATAAACGGAGGATGGCAGGCTGTGAAAGCAAAGGATGGTTATGCGGTTGCTATAAGACTGGAACTTGAGAGATTTTGGCTGGACTCTCAGTTGTGTCACAAATGACTTACGTGATTTTGAGAAAGTCATTTAACCTCTCTTGGGGTCTCCATTTCCCATATTTGCTGTCCTTTCTTCAACAGGTTGGCTCTCCCATCTACATGAACTAGACATAAACTTCTGCTCATCCTGCAGTTCTGCACTAGCACCATGATTCACTCATGATCTTGGGATCTCTCTATGTGTGTCACCGTCTGCTATACTGGAAATGCAACATTATGCCAACTGTGCAAGTCCTCTATTAAAAATGAGGAGAATTTTAAAAAGTTTCTCTGCATGCAGGCTGGCAGAGTCCTGTGTCTTCTGTCACTCACAATATCCATATGAAATTATATGCTCAGTTTCCAAGCAAAAGAGTTGTTAACTTTCTCAGTGACACCCATCAACCTGGGCAGATGTCCCCAACCATCATGATGAATATGAGTTCCACCAAACAAAATAGGTCCTGGACCCTGAGTGGCATCTTTGCTTTAAGCGAATTTGCAAAGCATAAATATTTGCGAACTCAGTACACGATTCCCCTGGTGATACAGAAGGGAAATAAAATCTGGACCACACTTTTCAGGGTTTATGGGAGTAACAGGAATAAAAGGCAATAAAACATGAGTTATCACTGAAGTCACAAGTTTGACTCTAACACAAGCAAAGGTCAGATCAGCTAATAAAACAGTTCATTCTTTCCAGTTCAGATTAGGAGCGTGCTTTAATCCTCAAAACATCCTTGTTGAATATACTGACATATGCCACTGCCTGTGGCTAGCTCTAAAAATAATAAGCATGATTCATTTCAGTTTTGGACATGAGCTGAACTATGAGGATCATGACTCACTATATGGGGAAGATTCAAGGGGATATGACCAGTCCATAATCAGATAAAGGAGTTGGCATTACTTGTTTTCAAAAGCAATTTCAAGGCTGGAACTATTTAACCGCAGCAATCCAATGAGTATTTGTGCATGGCAGGACTATTGAAATGATAATGTGCCAGCTCCTTTTGACAGGGCTTGCACATCTTTAAGCAGAGCTTTTCTGGAAGTTTTCTCTCCAACTGAGTTGTTCACAAGCAGAGGACAACTTCAGCTCCCCTCGGGCTCTGCCATAACGTGCTGCTGGGTGCTCTCGGCGGGCTAGCGCATGGTGGCACTGGAGAGATATGGGCTGCCTTGGAGTTCAGAACAAACAGTATCAGAGGAGAATCAAGGTGAAAGACCGTTACAGGAATGTCCACCCCATTTTTAAAGGTCCTCTGCTGAGAAATCTGTTTAAAAAATGTGGCCAGAATGAGCCAAAGATACATGAATGATGGAGAGGCATTGCAAGTATCTCCTCTCCCAGAGAGACTTCTGAGTCACTCAGTCTGATCTGTCCTTGCTGAAATGGTCTCATTTTGGTTACTGAAATTCAAATTATCTCTATTTATTTTTCAAGTGTCAAATTTGTTATGTCCATTTCTATCCTGAATGCAGTATTTTCTGTCTAGAGACATGTACAGATTGCAAAAGCTACTAGGTATTTTTATTGACACTGAAATTTAAATTAGAGCTAATTTCTGAGCATGTGTAAAGAATGTTGTGAATTTGTTTTAGAAAAGAACTCTGTTGAAACATAGTAAAATTGGTAGGTACCATTTAAAATAATAACATAAACCTTACGACAACCAAGTTTGAAAGTTATAAAGATGCATATCTTTTTCTCTTTAGAAAAAAAAATATGTAAAATGGCAGGGGGATCAATGATACCTAAAAAGTCAATTAGACTAAAGCATTGCCTCTGGGTTTCCAGGTGACCGTATCCTTTATTTCCAGCTAGAAAGGGGTGCCCCTAACTTTGTATTCAGTACAGCCGTGCTGCCAGTGACTTCCACCTCTGCCTGCCCGCTGGAACTGTCTTACAGAGATGCTTCAGTCCAGAATCAAACTGTCACCACGGGACCGATCCCAAGCTTAAGCCTAGTCCCAACTCGTATCAACTGCTTTGATGCAAAACTGTGCCCAGGCACAGACTTTGGGTGAGCCCTGGTGCATGGCTGGGGGGGGGGGGGGGGGAGGGCTTTTTAGGGACTGAGCCTGCGTTTTCTCTCAGAATCACAGAATCACAGTATCGATTTGGTTGGAAGAGACCTCTGGGATCATCAAGTCCAACCTTTGCCCTAACACCCCCATGTCAACTAGACCATGGCAGTCAGTGCCACGTCCAGTCTCTTCTTAAACACCTCCAGGGATGGTGACTCCACCACCTCCCTGAGCAGCCCATTCCAATGCCTAACAACCCTTTCTGTGAAAAAATCCCTCCTCATTTCCAGCCTGAACTTCCCCTGGTGCAGTTTCAGACTATGCCCTCCTGTCCTGTCACTAGCTGTCTGGGAGAAGAGGTCGACCCCAACTTGGCTACACCCTCCTTTCAAGTCATTGTAGAGAGCGATCAGGTCTCCCCTCAGCCTCCTCTTCTCCAGACTAAACATCGTCTGCGGTGTGGGCAACGCTGGTTCCCCGGCTGGGTCCTCAAACTCTGTACCCCAGGACAGGGAGCGAGTCAGAGAGACACATCAACCAAGGTCTTTCTCGGAAGGACTCGTCATCCTATGGGGCAAGGTACCATGGGGCATGGAGATGGACAAGCCACTGGAAATTCTGAAATTCAGGGTGAGGGAGTACCAAGGAATATCATCCTCAGACTAACTCTTGGGATTGTAGTATTGGTTTTTTGTAAGCAGTAGCAGATCTCCTCTCTCAACAGCTGTTTGTAGTTGTTTAAGGTCTAATGATTTAATTGGCAACAGTTATTAGATGATTTCAAAAAGTTTGATCTCCGTTCAAGGTTGATAGCAGCAGGAGTGAATTACAGACTTGAGTCTCTAGTCAAAGGAAATTGGTTTCAGCGTCTCCCCAGAAGGAACTTGGTGATTAATGTGAACAGTGCAGTGTAACAATTGATGAGAGAAAAAACTGCTTACAGGCGGGAAAATGGTTATTCGCCAGTAGAATTAAATGGCTACCGTTATTGCCTAGACCAAGTATGAAAAGTCTGTGTCTTACACAGACGTAACAGAGAGACACGTGTTGTCCCATGACAAGGAGGTATTGGCAAAAGGAAGTGTCCGCTTTCGGGTTTCTTTTTAATCAGACTGACTTGCTCCAGGTAAGGTGACTTTACACTTCTTTCACCCCTGTGTATTGCCTTAGTTAAGAGGCACATCCAGAGAGGCATTGCACGGTTGGCTAAGCCTACACTGTAATAAAGACTACTTTTACTTCAAGGCTGGGGAAAAATTTTCAAGATAACATGCTTTTACCAAAGCCCCTGAAGTTACGCAAATCAACAAACTCTCAACACTTATATCACATTGATTTTTGAGTTCACGGGAGGCCTGAACAGTCAAAATTGGAAACTGAAAC
Organism: Cariama cristata; assembly: GCF_000690535.1. Lineage (NCBI taxonomy): Eukaryota > Metazoa > Chordata > Aves > Cariamiformes > Cariamidae > Cariama > Cariama cristata. The sequence goes on along the minus strand of NW_009632748.1, from coordinate 2,491 downwards.
AGTGCTAGGAGCTGCTCTAACTTGTGTTCTAGCTCATGTAGTCCCACAGGCTTTCTGCATCAGGAGAAGAACTGAAACAGAGAGATGCTGTGACCCTCAACTCTGACTTCTTCTCTCTAGCTGCTAACATAGGCATTTGGGACGTTTGCCAAATGGCTTTTACAGAATGTATGAAGGAACTACAGGGTCCAGGCTGATGCTTTGTGTCCTGTGCAGCAGGACTGAACAAGAACCATACATTTGCCAAGGGACTAATTTAAAATGTATGTTTTTTCTCAGCTGTTCCACGCAGGCACAGTGGTCTTGTCTGCAGCATTATGGAGGGCCTTTCTCATTCTTTACCTCCCTGGGCCACATAGTTTTCATGTGCTTTCATCTTTTTTCATATGGTATTTTTGCCATATCATCCTCAGCTGAGAGAGATCTACCCAAGCAAGCAGAGACAGCTTTAGTCTTGCAGCTTGGATCTGGAGTCTGTATTCAAATCTCCGTGGTCTTACGAGGGAGCTGAGGGTAAGACGTGCACCACTGTTGGCTCCGGACTGTTGCCGGTGACACGATGTAGTGCCTCGCAGGGGGACTCAAAGTGCCTCACAGCTGACACCTGTATCTTTGGTTCTTTTCGGCAAAATGGGCTTTCTTTTCCTGCTGCTACATACAACAGCGCTAGCTAGTCTCAGGTACTCCTTGGGAAGTTCTATTACAGTGGAGAGAACCATGGCATGTGGCAGAACCTGCTGTACGCGACTGACTGCAACCTACCCCCAAGCTAAACAACAGGCAGGCGGAGGAGGCTGTCTGCTTTAATGGTTTTGTACAAGGTGCTGCGTGCAACCTCTCAGGGTTCGTACCTTGTCTGAAAATATGACTGTATCTTCTCGTAATAAAGAGAGGCAGTTGTGCCTAGATGAAGGAAGAGGTGTGCTCCTAAACCTCAGTGGAATTTACTTTGGTAAATTTCTCAGAGGAGACATCCTGGCTGCTCAGAGGTGGGCAGTGTCATAAACAAATGGCAGTTAAATCTAGAAGGAGAAAGAGGAGATGAGAAGGTGTAAGGAATAATAACCAGAAGTTAAAAGTCCCTAAGGAAAATATCAACTATAGTGTATCTGAAGTATGGCACAATGTTTAAGATCAGAGTAATTCTATTTTCAAGCCACGTCATTGCCAGTACTGAGAATAAAAAGGAGAGATAATGTAAATAGTCTTGGCACTGTGTGTTCCTTTCAGACTTGGTATAAATACTCGCAACATCACTATCATTCAAGTCCCTCCTGTTTAGACCAGATCCACCTTTTCCACATTGTTTCTGTGCTTTTGCTGTTTCCACCAGACCTGGAGTAAGTGTCTGCCCCTGCATCTCTGCTCCCTTTCTGTAAAAGGTGGGCGACAGCACAGCAAGCCTGCAAGGAAAAAATGCCTTGGATGAACGTTATCATAGTGAGTGCTGTGAACATAGCTTAAGGAAATCTGCTCTCAAACACAAAGTGAATTCAGGTTTAAAATGACCACAACAACAGGTTGATCTAAAATTTCTGTTCCAGTTGCCCTTGGCTTTTTGGGATGTTTCAAATGCCAATGAAGGACGCTGCAGCGATGTGCAATGCAATGTGTCTGAGGGCTCGCGTGTGCTGGTTCACATCAGCGCCATTTAGTCTCTAGGGCTGGCTGCCAGTCAAAGGCTCCCTTTATCCAAGCTCAAATTAACTTCATGTTGTTCAGCAATGCCAGCTCTGCATGCATCTGCTGCTTCTCCTGGTTTGTTTAGACTGACGAGGACAGAGCCTGCACATCTTGGTAAATGTTTGCTGGAGTGTTCACAGTCACGTGCTTGGAGAGGTTTGAAAAAAAAACCCACCCAAAATTAAGGTCAAGCACACAAGCGCTTCCATGACAGTTTTAGATATGCCCAGATACCCTGAACTTCTTATTATATTTGATAATAAAAGAGGATCGTATGTTCATGGAGGTGCTGGGAATGCCACAGCATATGCCGGAAAGATGAAGGCCATGAAGGGGATTGGAACTGGGAGTTGGCATGGGTTCAGCAAGAGAAGCCCTGCTTGCCCAACCTGGTAACCTTCTACAGTGAAATGACTGGCTTGGGAGGTGAGGGGAGCGCGGTGGCCATTGCCCACCCAGACTTCGGGAAGGCTTTCCACCCTGTCTGCCAGAAGAGTTTCATGGAGAAGCTGAAGCACCATGGGCTGGCTGAGCAGACACAGCGGTGGATTGAAAACTGACTGAAGGCCTGGGCCCAGAGGATGGTGACCAGTGGCACCAAGTCTAGATGGAGGCCAGGAAGCGGTGGTGAACCCCAAGGCAAGGGGCTCTGCCAGCAAGTGGAGGGAGGTGGTCCTTCCTCTCCGCTGTGTCCTGCCCTGGGCTCCCCAGTGCAAGGTAGACACGGCCATACTGGAGAGAACCTCCAGCCCGGGCCCCCCCACACTTTCCGCTGGGCTTGGAGCGTTGGTCAGTTGGAGCCAATGGC
>NW_009632747.1:0-223 GCF_000690535.1 Cariama cristata | reverse complement strand
GACATTGATAGCCCTAAGAACTCAAAATTTTAAAGCAGTTTAGGTTTATTCATTGAAGTGCCTTTTAAGGAGACACTAAGCAGAAGCAGGGTTCCCTGAGCACACTCTGTTTCTGCGTTTGTGCTGGAGATTCAGGCTCTTGCCATGCAGTTCTATGCCCTGTTGGGATACTCTTTCTCTGACATGTCTTATGGAAAGTTTTAGGGATGCTACATTGAGCCAG
>NW_009632746.1:24064-24684 GCF_000690535.1 Cariama cristata | reverse complement strand
TCCACACAGGTCCCACTGTTGGCACATGGATTGCTGGAGCAGTCATCAATACCTAGGGAGAAGGAGCTCATGAACATCAGCTGTAGAAGCACATCCTTGCCCCATGCCGCTGCCCAGCCTTGGTGCCCATTGCTGCAGCCTCTGGGCTGTTCTGCCTGCAGCCAGGGGAGCAGAGCTATGGGACACTGTGACTCAGGGTGACGGAGGAGCCCCCAGGCAGGGCTGAGCCTCCAGCACCCCAACCCCTCTGCACTTCACTTCTGCAGAAGGGCTGGGTGCCGGTCCATGTGTGGTCATGCTGGCAGGCACGTGTCTCTGAGCCCACCAGCTGGAAGCCGGTGTCGCATACGAAGTGAATGTCATGGCCCACCCGCATGCTCCGGCCCAGCATCCGTCCATTCAGGGGCACCGCCAGCTGTGGACAGGTCTCTGCGGACAGACAGATATGGGTAAGGATGGACATCACCAGGCTGGAGCCGATCCCAGCCCTGGCAAGGAGCTGGGCGTCCCTTGCCGAGACTGCTTGCTAGGGATCTGAGCTGGCCCCGTGGGGATGTCACCCCCGTGGTGGTGACCCAGCCGGGGTTACTGTTGCGTTTGGTGGCCTGTCTCTGGAGGTG
>NW_009632746.1:16550-24036 GCF_000690535.1 Cariama cristata | reverse complement strand
GGCATCCCCGGCGGGGGGCCGGCCTCCTGTCCTGCCAGCAGCTTCTGCATCTGCCACACTGCGCTGAGCGCCTGCTGCTGGCTCAGGCACTCCTGGGGGGACACAAGGACATCCCCATCACCCACTGGGCTCCCTTGCCACCCTGCCAGAGCCTGAGGGGACCCTCTCAAGCAGCCATCATCTTTGGGGTTGGTTTGAATACCCTGCCCTGGGCAGAACCCCTTCCTCTCCGTCCCAGCATGGGGTCTGCCCCTGTCTCTGTGCCTGCTCCAACCTCAGCCCCTCCACCTGGTCCTGCCCCAACACTTGGGTGCTGAGGAGCAGCTCAGATGCCCCGGGGGGTTTAGCATCATCTCGCTGCTACAGGGGAAAAGCTCCACCACCATCCCCCCTGGCCTTGGGCAGCCCCACAGGTGCTGTGGCCATGCCTTACCCCCCCCCACAGAGCAGCAAAGGGGCTCTGAGGTGTGAGAGGTGGGTGCTGAGAAGCCCCTAGTGGAGGGTCTGCAAGGGGGCTGGAGGGGGGCACAAAGGTCCTTACCTGGGTGCTGCCGAGGGGGAGCTGCAGGATGCCCAGGGCCAGACAGGCTGGCAGCGGGGCGAGGAGCATCAGGTGCTGTGGCCATGCCTTACCCCCCCCCACAGAGCAGCAAAGGGGCTCTGAGGTGTGAGAGGTGGGTGCTGAGAAGCCCCTAGTGGAGGGTCTGCAAGGGGGCTGGAGGGGGGCACAAAGGTCCTTACCTGGGTGCTGCCGAGGGGGAGCTGCAGGATGCCCGGGGCCAGACAGGCTGGCAGCGGGGCGAGGAGCATCGTGCTGGGGCTGGCTCTGGCCATGCACGCTGCAGGGACGAGAGGCTGACGGTCTGGTTCTGCCCTGCTTGCTCACAGCCGTGCTCCTGTGCTCACCAGGATTTATCCACTGTGTGTGGTTTTTCTCCTGGCTGAGGCTGAGCTGTAGGAAAGTTTCCCCTTGGTACTGACGCCAGCCTTTACCTTCCCTTCCTTCTCTGCACATCAGAGGCTTCGGGGACTTTGATGTCACAGGGCCAGCAGATGCAGGGGCCAGACGGTGGCTGTCACGGCACTTGCTGCAGTGCTGGAGGTGCCAGGCTCCCTCCACAGCCAGCACAGCTCTGGGGCTCCCTGGCATGCAGGGATGCAGGATGAGGCTAATCTTGCGTGTTTGCTAAGCCTTGGAAAGTATTCCAGGAGAAAGGATGGCTTTGAGGTTGGCACTGAGGTCCGGATCTCCGGTGGGCTAGTGCTGCTGAGGAAGGTAGCCCAGCAACACCACAGACTTGTGAGCCTTGGCATGGTTAGGGGGCTAAGCAAGGGCAGAGCCCCACTGTTGGTGTCCCTGTGAAAGGGCTGCCAGGGGAAGGTGTAGGACAACAAGAAGTTTCCCTCCTGGCACCTTCTGTGTGGGAGCAATCCCTGGACGGTCGCTGTTTTGGAGCTGGGTTCTGATGGGAATGGGAGATAGGATGGGAAGGTGGTGCCTTTGGTAAAGCACATATTTGTGCTTAGTAAGGCACATAACCTTTCTAAAATTCTCTCTCATTCCTGTCGGAGCCCAGCTCCAAAACTGAAAACGTCCAGGGATTGCTCCCACACAAAAGGTGCCAGGAGGGAAAGCTGTTGCCAGCCTCCACCTACCTGCACTGGGACCCATGCCAGTAGCTGGCACCCCAAGCCAGGGGTGCCTACACCCCCTGGCTGACTCCAGTAGCTGGCACCCACACCAGCACCCCTGTAGCTCACACATAGTCCTTTCAGGTCACCAACACACAGGGTAGAGAGAGATTACGCAGAGACATTGTCAAGAAAAGTTTTAATAAGAGGAGACAAGAAGGCAGGACCGACATCATCTGTGTCCTGCTACCACTCACTTGCCTGGAGACACTCTGGTGTCATCAGATTGTCCGTCATCTGAAACTTCTTCAACAAGATTAGAGAGGACGAATCCTCTTGTGCTGTTGGTCAGTTTTCCCACATACATCTTCATCCATGTCTCCAAAGATGTGAACGTATTGTCGAGCAACTAGAGGAAGCTGTAGTTCAGTCCGCTCATTGGGACCACTGAATGGATCATAGCTGTAACGAAGCTCTGCTGGCTGTTTTCTCATAGCCTCCAGGAGGACTCCTTGTCTGCTCTCAGGTTAGCATGGCGTGGCCTGGAAATTATATGGTTAGATCTTTCTCTTCCTGGCCGTTCAAGTGCCTGAACTATCTGCTTGTGTTGTTCATTCAGCTTCTGATACCTATCACTCGGTTCAGTCAGCCAGGCTCGAAACAATTGCAGGGTTTCTTGGTGTTCCCTGTATACTTCTGCCTGAGCCCTTTGCGAGCACTTACCTGCCTTTTCTTTCCTCCGGAGTGCTAACTTTGTATCCTTAAATTCCTTCTCCAGCTGTTGGCTTCATCATGGCTTTCAGCTCTGCCTCTTCCAGCTGGGTTGGAAGACAGACAGTTGTTTGGTTGGCAGAATCTCACTCCTCTGCCACTCGTGCTATTGAGTCTAGTGAGCTAGACATCCCCAGCAGCAGTATCTCAGCCAAACCCTCTGAACCCTTCCTTCTCCACCCCCTGCCTTACCTCAGTACAGAAAGCTGTAGCGGTCACCCGCAGCTTATCTGAGCAGGAATCTAGCCACGGCAAGATGTTCTTCACCAGACAGGGGGAGATGAGCCCTGCACGGAGCAGGACGCTGCGCAGGGGACACAAGTGAGAGATACGCATTTACCCAGGAAGGCCACAGGCTGGGTCTCCGAAAGTCACTTTCGCCAATGCAGACACTATCCTTTAGCTCAGGATGGCTTCCCAGGCACGCTGGAAGGATCCCAGCAGCCATTTCCCTGGGCACAGCTCTGCAGGAAGCGGCCAGAGGCATCCCTGGGGCTCTTACCTGCTCAGGAGACGCACTCCCTCAGAGTGAGCCAGGGGGTCTTGCAGTTGAGCCCACACGCCCCGATTCAGGAGCACGCACATCCATTCCTCTGCCATGCATTTGCCTAGCACCAACTCTATAGCTGTAAGAAAAATCCTGGCCAAAGAAACAAAACACAAAATAAACAAACACAAAACAAATCAAAATACGGCCACCCAAAGAAATCTCAAATCACAGCAGGTTAGGGGAAGACTAAATACCCCTGAAATGATGCTTCGTAGCCTTCAAGACTGCAGCTAAGGGCACTGGCATTTTCGTCATGCCCCAAATTCACTGATGCAGAAAAAAACCTCACACCGCTAGACTGACTCCATGCTAGATACTTACCAAGGCATCACCTAAGACCTCTTCCCACCAGCATTTTGCAAAGAATGACACCAGTGCCTGTGAGAGTCGCTGCTCCCAACCGGCGGGGGTGTGGGGGGGTGGTCCATTGAGGGAGCGCAATGCTACTGTCCATGCAAGGGTATGCAGGAGGCAAGATGACAGCAGTGTGCAGTACAAGCTGCTTTAAGATCTTCCTGCCTAGGAGCTGGAGTTTCTCCATGAAGGAGCAGAAGTAAAACCAACCATGATGAGCGATTTCCACATCTAGGAAGCGGGGCAGGAGAAGCACTCCCTCAGCCGCACAAAGGCACATGCCTTGGTGAGGGGAACTGAAGCCAGCCCCTCCTTCCACCCTTTTGGCTCCTTACCTGCACGGCTTCTCCTCAAGCACCAGACCTTCGAGGAACAGTTGTCTCCAGCTGCTCATAGGGGAAAGCAGCTCCTCCTCGCCTTGAGTTTCACTGACCCACCTCAGGAGGCTGGGAAGGAGGTAGGGAAGCGGTTCCTTGAGCTCGGCCGTGTTCGTCACAGCAGACACCACCTCAGAGATAGCACGAGTGATCTGCAGAGAAACATGACCGAGAACAAGCTGTTCAGGCAAAGCCTTTACCCACCAGCCTGGTACCCCTGCCTGCCTGGGTCAGGGGGCTTACTGTCCACAGTTGTCACTTCTGTGATAGCCTTGTGGCTCAGGAGGACAAAACGGCCCTGGCTCCTCACACTTCGGGAGGCTGGCACAGCACAGCACAGCACAGCACCCTGGGAGCCTCCACGGGCATCCGCAAAGCGCACCTCACTCCCTCACACAGAAGTATGAGTTAAAAAGCAGATACAGTTAAAAAGCAGAAACGTGTCTGCCACTGGATGTACCGTCACAGTCTCCAGGGCAGTCTGATAGTTGTGCTGCTGACAAGCGGAGTCGTCAGTCCCCAGGCGGTCATTTCCTGCTCTGTTTAGTTTCTCCGCTAAGCTCCTCAGGATCTCAATCCCAAAGGTGCTTCTCCCCAGGCTCCTCCACAGCAGCACCATGTCACTGTAAGGGAAGAGACATTCATCCCTGAGCCTGTATCATCACAGTCCTGCAGTGCCCTCAACACCCTTACCTACAATGGGGCTTACAACGCCCCGCTCCCAGCAGACACAAGCACGCAGTCTTGCAACACTCACGACCATTCAGGCAGAAAAAATAGACCTGCTTCTCAACTGGATCCCCCAGTTCAAGCAAGCTACAGCGTCTCTGTTTGACTACAGCGGGGAAGTGGGTAGTGCACGTACCTGTCCATGCGCAGACTTTTCTGGAGGAGACTGCTGATCACGGGCTCCTGGTGAGAGCGGACGAGGAGAAACACCGCATTCAGCAGGAAGGGCCTGTGGATGCTCTGCTTCATGTAGGTGTAAAGGGTGTTGAGGATTTTTGGCACCTGAATGGAAGAAGAGGAGAAAGAAGGGCTTGGGGTATCCTTTATCCCACCCTGCTGGGCCCAGACACAGTCCATCAGCACATGAGCAATGCTGCTCCCTTGACGCAGAGTCCAGATCTATCTTGAAACCTCACCCCTTCCACCCTGTCTGGCCCTGGCTCACATCTGGAGCCGAGTGTGCTCTTGGCAGTTGTGTGCATGCACGCACACACACGCGTGCACGGCCATAGTCACTGCATGTGCCTGGGCCCAACCCTATGAGCAGCTGCATGCCCTGTGTGCACACAGAGGACACGCACACTTTCACAGCCAACGCTTGAATAATTCTCTCCATGTGTCTGTAGACATGCAAGAGCAAAACCAAACATGCTCTTTGAGACTCTCAAGATGCCTTGCAGGGCATCTGTAAGGGCACGTCACTTTCCAGAGGAACCCAGTTCTTCAGGGACACTTCTCCTTGCCTGCATAGGGTGTAGAGCAATCACCAACAGGAGAAAAGACAAAGTCAAATGGAAAAAAAGGTCTCCTTTACCTCCTGGAGTATATTCATTCTGCATTCCACCAGGAAGATGCACACCCACTTCCACACTGATCCGGCATGTGTGGGTGTGATGGGCAGCAAGCTGTCCAGGAGGGCAGTCAGAAAGTTGGTAGCCTGTGCTGGAGGGATGCATTTGCAAACAGCCTGGAGAGAAGTCAGGAACAGGAGAGACCAGTCACAGCTCTGCTCCAGCAATAAGGCATAAATTTTCTTTTCAGGGGCAGGAAATTTTCTGACGGTACTGTTAGTTTGGCAGTCATGGAGAGGGCAAATAATTTGATCCTCCTGCTAGGCATACAGTGGTGTTTACATCTGATGCAGCTAAGCGATTTGGAAGTGTCTCCCCCCATGCCCTTTGTTCATGTATGAAATTTGTATTCTGACAAGAGCACTCACACACACACACACACACACAGAGACGTGCGCACAAGCACACTCATCATGGTATCTGCTCCAGCGTGCCTAAAGGACAGTCTTGTCTCCAAGGCTCGTGCTACTTGCTAACAACAGCTGTCCTAGACAGCTCGCTCTGGAGACAGTGAGAGACTCTGGAGGGGAGCAGGAGCCTAGCAGCTGGGCCTCCACCCCGCTGTTTTGGGGCCAGTTACCTTTGCCACTTTGGTACGGGTCTCCACCAGATTCTTGGTGTATGGGCTGTTCAGCTTCTCACAAAGGCACCTGATCTCATCTGCCTGAGACACAACCTTCATGGTCTTGGCTGGAACAAACACCAGGAGAAAAGAGGAGTCACGTCTACAGTGACCCAACCTCTGGCCTCAGACACCGATAAAGGAGAACCCAAGTGAGAACCCAAGTGATGGCGGTGAAGGCCACAGGGAAACCCAGGGCCCTCCTGAACTCGGTCCAGCAGGATTTCCCGAGCCCAATAAATGGCTGACAAATCCTGGGCTGGAAAGAGCCCTCTTCCTCCTTGAACCGTTTACTGGGGCTACAGGGTTTCAGCAGCCTCTGCTCCTAGCAGCTGCATCCTCTGTTCCCGCTGTCGGCAGCAAATTGGTTCCCCCTCCTGTGCTCTGCAGGAGATTTCTTCCCTGATAGGGATGAGTTTGGAGAATGCCTGGGTAGCTGCCTGTCTCTCCAGGCTCAAGGCAGGGAGCGAGGCAGAAGGCACCCTCTGAAATGTCAGGGACCTCCTCTGAGCAACTTGTCTGACTACCCTCTGTCCCTCCTGGACCGTGGAGGGGGACAGACGTGGAGGGGGACAGTCCCCAGCATTGGTGACCATGTCCTGCTCTCAGGCAGCAGTGAGGGATGGCCCTGACCACCCAACCTCACACATGCCCCAGGGAGGTGGGACTCGGTGACCCTCTCCCAGGGATCCTTCCTTAGATGGCTGGGGAGGCAGAGGGCTAAAAGGCTGGGGGCACAAACCAGCCAAGCACGTTGCCTCCCCTTTCCCTCCCGGGGACAGGGCCTGGCCCCATGGGAGCCTGGTGGCACAGGCCAGGAAGGGAGGGAGGATCTGGCTGAGCAAGGCTGGGAAGCACCCACTCTCCTCACCTTGCATTTGGAGAAGGTAGCCAAGGCAGACCCATGCCTTCTGGCAGGATATGGCCCAGCAGTCGCTGGTCAGAGCCCCCAGCAGTCCCACCAGGGAGCCAAACTGCTCGCAAGGACATCCTCTCTGCAAGGGAGAGCAGCAGGAAAAGGATCGCAGGCAGCCCCGGCACGCAGTCGTCTCTACTGCCCATCCTGCTCCCTGGGCAGTGACCGGGCAGAGGCGGGCAGAAGGACTGCCCCATAATCCCAGGAGCCCCACAACACAGCACCCAGCCAAAGAGGGCTCCCTTCTGGGGCCAGGAATGGTGGGAAGGGGGCACCAGGGCATGTGGGGGGTCCTTACTCACCATGAACTCAAATCGCTCCTTGCAAGCACTCAGCACGTGGGTGCAAACCTCCAGGGCCCTCTCCCGCTTCCATTCTTCGGCTGAGGTGAGCCAGCCCTGCATGACCTGGGGCAGGATGCATCTCTCTCGCAACAGGCATCCTTCTCTCCCTGAGATCCCCCTCCCTTTCCCTCCTTCTCTGGCCTCTTCCCAGCACAGCCCCCAGCCCCACCAAGCACTGGCACTGCAGCCTCCAGCGCCTCGTTCTCTCCAGCCACCTCTGCCCTGAGCCAGGTGTTGCTTCCCTGCCAGCGTTTCCCTCCTCTAGCCTTCTCCCAGGCTGCTCTCACCCAACTCAGGGGTGGGTCTTGGCTTTCCCCATGGCAGGGCCCACTTTGCTGCC
>NW_009632746.1:11675-16519 GCF_000690535.1 Cariama cristata | reverse complement strand
TGTCCGAAGGCTGCAGTGGCCAGGCGCTCCCATCCTCCAGCTCAGCCCCTGGCCCTGGCCAGACACACAGTCTCAGAGCAAGGAGCCAAAGCCCCACTTTCCCGTAGGAGAGGTACCCACCTCCTATCACCCACTAAGGCCTCGATTCTCTGCCCCTGCAACACTTTCCCTGTTGCCCCATGGCTACTCACATGGACCACATCATCAAAGCAGGCAGAGGTCGCCTCTGACTCCAGAAGGGTTCCTATGAGATGGCCCAGATCTTCCAGGCCTCTCCTGTGCAGAAGCTAAAAGCAGGAAAGGAGAGCTAAGGTTCTGTATGATGAGGACTGCCAGGGTGCACTGAGGTGGGATCCTGACCCAGAGGTGGGCAGGCACTGGCCGGTGGGTACCTTCATGTTCACAGCTGCCCTCATTGTCTTCCATTGCATGTTCATCCGCTCCTTGGAAAGACAGGACAAGACACTCTGGCAGCACACTGCCAGCAGGTCGTGATTTTCCTTCCTGCTCAGACGTGGCCTCAGCTTGCTGTCCAGAGGAAAAAGGAAGAGAAAACAGAAAGGGGTTTTTATAGCCCTCTCCAGCTAAACAACAACTAGGTTCCTCCTGATTGAGGGCCTCATATCCAACCGCCCTAGACCATGCCAGCAAGCACTGCCTTCAGCTCCAGCAATTCCTGCTTCCTCCCAGGCAGCAGGCAAACCCCCATGCCCAGGTTAAGGAACCCCTGGGGCTCCCTTGCTTTGGGAGACACCCAAAATGGGGAACATCCTCCCACTCCAGAGCCCCAGGAGCTCAAGGCCACTGGGGCTGCCCCAGCCAGTTAGGATGGGACACACTGGGAGTCCCCAGAGCCTGGGGAACAGACCTCACCTCAACTCCTCCAGGGCCTGAAACACTTCATAGACCAGGAAGTCCCAGGGCTCCTTCTTTAACCAGTCCTGCAAGTCCCAGAGACACAAGTGCAGAGTTGGCGGTGGGCAGGGACACGGGACAGCCCTTCCCCTTCCCCCAGGGACAGGCCCTGCTGCCAGGCCTTGGCAGACACTGCCCCGTCATCCCCATGGATGCCCAAAGGCACTGCAGGAGGGACCCTGCTCCTCAGCCACAGTCACCCAGCACCAGCGCCCACGGGCCCTACCAGCTTGGGTCACAGCTCCAGGAGCTTGCATGAAGCCGAGAGACCATCATGCCTCTGGGGAACCCAGTCTGATGGTGCGGCCCAAAACTCCCCCGTATGACTGTCCTGGCTACGGGCACTCACCAGCAGCATCCACGTTGCCTCCTGCTTTAAGGAGAGCTCAAAACTGCCGCAGTCACCCACAGCCTGGATGGCACGGCTGACCTCAGTGATGCTCTGCAGCAGGGCGAGCTTGAACTGCAAGTCCTGAGGCCAAAGAGAGCAAAGCACCCCTTGAACTCTTTGAAGGGCTAAGGTGTGGAACGTGGGCAGGGGGAATCCATGGAGGGGTTGGATATGGACATTGAGGACAAACTCTTCCTTGGGAGATCTTTAGAAAGAGAGTGTCCATCTCAGTACAGCCCAGCCCCAAGGGGCTGGAGCTGGGGCATCCAGGCATCCCCGCCCTCTGCACCCCATGCTCCTACCCTCTGTTCAGTTCTGGAGAGCTGCAGGATGTTGCCCATAATGTCTTTATCCACACGGGTGAGCAGCTGCTTCTTGGGGGCATGCAGTGCAATCCCGCTGTAGGTGCGCATGAGAGCGGCGCGAAGGGGCTGGGCTCTCTCCATCTTCTGCTGCCACTGTGCCTGTGTCGACAGACATGCCCTGAGATGTCAGCCCGGGGACTCCTGCAGGCTCCTGCAAGCAGGCCCTGCCCCGCACCCTCACCAGCTCCTTGTTTCCCTGGGCTCTTCCCAGCAGCTCCCCAAGCCGCTCCTCAAGCTGTGAGCTCTGGGGCCGGGAGCTGTTCCCATCCCGCAGCTTGGGTTCTCGCATGGGGATGGGAAGGAGATGCAGCCAGCACCGCACGCACTGCCGGCTGTTTTACCACTGATTTGAGAGGTCAGGGAGTTGTCTTGAACCTGGCTGTGAATATAGCCTGCCGTGGTCCCGCTCAGAGACGTGCAGCCCATGCAGGTCAGCGGTGCAGATGAGCTCAGTCTGCTCACCTCCCCAGGCCAGGCTGCACTGGTCTCTCTGCAGGGCCCTGTCCTGCCCAGAAAAAGGCTTCCCCACAGCCCCCAGGTGGGGAGCAGAGCCAGCGAGACCTTCCTGGGCTCCTGCTCACGGCCCTCAGCTTTGAGGAAAGGGCAGAGCATCACACTGTGACCACCCCCTCGTCACCAGTTTTGAAGTTAAGTCAGGGGCAACACAGCTGCAAGCAAGCAATCGCTGCAGCTACCCCAGCTGGGTGGCTCTGGCCCAGCAGGTGTCAAACCTCGTCCTTTCCAAAGACACCTCAGGGGCCCCAACGCCAGGACGTCCTCTCTGAGACACAGGTCTTACAAGAGGGCTAAGCTAAAGGCAGCTGCCATGGTGTACAGGTGGAAAGAAGGCCAAAAAAGGAAAGCCAAACAGCAAAACCCTGGATCCCTTACCTCCCAGCCCATGGAAGTCTGAGAGCAGCAGTCGCTGGTGAAAGCCTCAAAGAACATAGTCACCGTGTCCAAGACGAGGTGGAAGTGGCTCTCGGCAGGGTGGGACACAACAGAAACCATTCCCTGAAAGCACAGAGAAGGGGGGGGTCAGCTCCAGCTCAGGCACTCAGCTGTGGCCAGTGACAATGGCCAGGCAGGACGTTGCAGCAAGGGGGAAATCAAGGAGGTCTGGAGAAGCCCTCCCTCTCCCCCAGGAACAAGGCATGGGATGCTCAGGACATGAGCATCACCTCACCTGGGTCTCAGACAGCTCCACAGGGTTTGTCTCCTTGAGAAACCTCTGGACCTGCCCTTGGACGTGTCTGAGGTCCTGACAAGCCGACAGCGCTGTCCCAAGAGCCTTGTGTAGGAAAAGCTGAAAGAGAAGAGGCCAAGGCCGAGGGGCAGTCAAGGCCTGACCTGTCAGGGCAGGGCTGGCCCCAGATGAACCCGACCAGCCCGGGGAGCAGGCGAGGCCGGCCACATTGCCAGGCTGTAGCCAGTCGCCGGAGAAACTGGGGGGGAAGCACCTTTTCGGGGCAAGGGAAGGGAAAGTGGTGAAAACCGCCTGCGTGGGCAGAGCACCAGCGCCAGCCCCAGCCCTGGCATGGGGCAGGAGACACACCTTCTCCCAGGAGCCGGGGGCAGATCTGCCCAGCTGCTGGCTCAGCTCCTGGATCAGGTCCATGGTCCAGGCTGTGTCCTCAATGGGCTCCAGCGACGCTTGCAGGAACTGGGGTGAACAGGAGAGGAAGCGAGTGTTCCCCTGCCCTTGGCTAGGGCCCTTTCCACACTCATGTGTCCCGGGATGCTGCTGGGGGAGAGCTGCCAGGAATGGCAGTCTCTTCCTCTGCCCCACCCAACCCTCTTTTCACCAGCATCCTTCTTCTCCTAACACCTGACGTGAGGCCCCCCAGCATGCTGGACATAGAGGAGGGGACAGTGCTAAGGCGTGTGCCACAGCGTTAGAGGCCATTAGCCATCCGACATGGCACGTGTGCAGACAGCAGCTCCTCTGAGTGGGCAGGCACCTGCTGCGGGGGGGAAGGCGCAGGGTGCTCGGGAGGTGCCCCCACCTCCTGGTGCCGACACAAGCAGCCCCGAATTTCCTCCCAAAACTTTGTCTGCTCCCTCTTTTCACCCTCTATTTGTGACACCCCCCAAGGATGCTGTACCTCAAGCACACGGTGCTCCCACTCTGCAGGGTCTAGCGAGCTCTTGGTTTCTCCTAGAAAGCAAGAGGAAGCAAAAGCTCTCACTGCTCTTTAAGCTCACACCAAAGACGAGCCTGATGGTCTCCTTTGTGGTCAGACCTCCCAAAAGTCCCAGGCCATCAGGCTAGAAAGGGCCTACAAGGACCTATGCCAAAGTCCTTGTGAGGCCAAAGACATAGGAGGGATCCCAGGAGCATTTGCCAAAGCCACTGAGTCAAGTTGGGGAAGGATGTGCTGACTGGACAAGAGGAAACGGTCTCAAGTTGCGCCAGGAGAGGTTCAGGTTGGATATTAGGAAGAACTTCTTCACTATAAGAGTCGTTAAGCATTGGAACAGGATCCCCAGGGAGGTGGTGGGGTCACCATCCCTGGAGGTGTTCAAAAAATGTTTAGATGTGGTGCTTCGAGACATGGTTTAGGGGGTTTAGTGGGCATGGTAGCATTGGGTAGAAGGTAGGACTTGATGATCTTTGAGATCTCTTCCAACCATAATGATTCTATGATTCTATGATTCTGTGACTGTGGCTGATCCTCACTGCTTGACTGCAGCTCCCAGAACAACTGCAACCACCGAGTCCCAGCTGCGTTTTGCCCATTTGCAGCCCTTCTCCCAGGCTATTGCCAAGGATGGCTGCAGCAAACCTGTCCTGGCCTGGGTACTTGGTCCTCCAAAGCCAGGGGCTGCAAGCCCTCCAGGAGCATCAGTCCCATCCCTCCCACACCGTCCTTGGGTGTCACCAAGCCCTGCCCTCCTAGGGAACATCAACGACCCTGTCCATCCCCTGGGCCGAATCGACGTCACGGGACAGCTGCCCCCAGCCTCAGCACTGGCTCCCTGGAGGGGAGAAGGCAGGAGAGCAAGTGCTGGGGCACTGGGGACAATTCCCCTCCGTCACTCTGGGAAGTTGCATTTTCCTGCCCCTACTCCCTCCCCTCTCGACTCTCCCTCCCCACCCGCCCTTCACCTTCCAGGTACTGCAGCAGGAGGGGGATCTTGGTCGCCCACGCTGCCCCCAAGGCTCTGTGGAT
>NW_009632746.1:8539-11535 GCF_000690535.1 Cariama cristata | reverse complement strand
CGTCGCCTGGGTCGGTGAGCCTCGGCCGCCAGCGGGCAGCCAAAGGCTTCACCGGGGGTTCTGCCAGCCCCAAGAAAGGAGTGGGATCCCTGATGGGCTCAGGCAGGCTCAGGTCTGCTCCCTTCTCCTCAGGGGCTCCCGGCACTGGACTCAAGAGCATCTCTGCCCCGGGCTCTCCCACCACCCCTGGCCAGAAAAGCTCTTTCCCCAGGGCCTCGCTACTCACCAGCAGACGAGCCAACAGGGCCTGGGGAGACGGCAGCTGGGCTGCGGGGAGGAAGAAAAGCTGGGTGAGCCGATGAGCCCCCGCCGTGCCCTGCCCCTTGCACCTACTACACCCTCGCACAGGGCTGAGGGCTGAGAGTAGCCACGCTGCCACAGCGCTGGCCCGGGGACTCCCCAGGACCACCCAGCATGAGATGAAGGCAGCTCCAGCACGGCCAGGAACGAGCCCCGGCTCACCCGGAGAGCGCTGCGAGCAGGAGAGCCAGGCCTCTGCGCTGGGCAAGGGGCAATGCAGGGCAGAGCCCCTCATACCCAGCAGCAGAACCTGGCTCTGCCCTTTGGTTTTCCTGGACTCCTGCTCAGGGCTGGTGGGATGCAGGGAGATATGGACTGGCCTGACCCCTGGCCAAAGCCAGCAGCATTCACTGGGGCTCCTACCTTGCTCCTGGGAGTGCATAGCATCAGGCTCGTCCTCTTCTTCCTTGTACTCTGCTCTCTCTCGTCTCTCAACCAGGGCTTGGAGACAGCGGGAGAGCAGGATCAGCATGCCGCTGTACTCGGCTGGCACCACATACTGCAGCAACCTCGGCCATAGGAGCTGCGGAGAAGAGACGGGCAATTCGTTACATTGGCATTTCCAATCAGCTCGAAGACAAAACGGACGGTCTGTGTTTCCCTGAGCCTTGTGTGCTTCAGCGCATGTGAGGGGAGAGGTTTAGGGCATGGCGGAGCGTGAGGAAAAACATCCTGAAGGCAAGAAGCGGCAGCAGGGCAGAGGGCAACTTACTTGGGTCATTCCTCTGAGAGAGACATCCAGCGAGCCCAGGATGTCCATGCACAGGGCTTGAAGAGCTCCCTCCTCCTGGGTTTTCCAGGCAAAAAGGCCTCCTGCCGCCTGTAAGACAGAGTTGGCAAAACCCCCGTTACTCTCAGCTCCCGACTGAGGAGGCTCAGGCACGACTCACCAGTGCTCCTGTTGTTCCTGTGTCTGCCTCCCAGGAGCACTGACCTCCTGAAGGAGGACAAGGACAGCTGGACCCAGCTTGAGGACCAGGTCCTGGACCCTGGGAAGGACTGGGAAAGCCTGGGAGCAGAGAGCACCGCTGCTCGCCTTCACGGTCCCCCGGGGCCCAAATGCTGTTGTCGTGCCACCAAAGCAGAGGTGAGGAACGTGTCCTTCAGCAGAACTGTGCTTGGTGCCAGCCCCTGCTAGAGGGAAGCTCCCGCCAGAGGGAAGATCCTCAGCAAGTCAGCGGGAGGCTTGGCCATCCCCAGCTTTTATCTCCTGGGCACCTGGCTGGAAATGCTCACCAAAGGGACTGCCAAATGGCCTGTCCCCTTGCCAGAAGAGATGTGGCCCCCCCGACTGTTATCAGATGGGCAGGGTGTGCTTTGGAGGGCCAGAGCAGGAGAACACCGCAGAAGGCTCCTCTAGCCAGGCCCACCTGTCTGCACTGGCTGTGTTTTGCCGATTCTCCATCAACATTTAAAGGATGGAGGAAGTCCTGTTTTTTTTCGCCCCTCCCTTCGCAAGGCAACTTTGCTGAAGGCACCTTTGGGCACGGTTCAGCCCGTGGGGTGCACATGCAGCCCTGCAGTCCCAGGTGGCACGCCTGGGTGTAAGCCCACATCATCCACTGACATCTCCACCAACATCTGCACAGAAATCCATGAGGAACAGCCATTTGGAAGCTGCTCTGATGGCAGCGCCAGCACTGATGGCCCTTCAGCCTGGAGCTCTCCATGGCGAAGGATGCCTGCAGGAACTCTCAGCACAGTCCAGGCGTCAGTCAAAGGCCTGAGTGTCCGGCGCTGCCCTTACCAGTCTGCCCGAGTTCCGGCTGAACTCCGTGAAGATGTGCCCCACCACATCCCACGTCCAGCAGCTCTGGGAGCCGGAGCTGAGCAGTTCCCTGATGAACTCCAGAACTGCCCTCCGCACCTGCCAGAGGAGAGTGTGGTTATGACCCTCTTGTTCAAAACCCAAAGGGTTGGCTTAGGGGCACCCTTTGTGGCTCGCAGAGAGATGACAAGGGCATGGCAGAAGCTTTCGCTCCTGGCATCAGGGCTGGGCTTTAGCACCAGGTTGGACAGGCATTTGCCCCACAGAGAACAGCAACCTCTCCGCTTCACTCCACCAGCTCTCCCTGGGGAGGAGCCATCACCCCCCGCCTGGGTAACACACTAGTGCTTCCCCAGGTACCCCAGCTCTGCCCCAAGGGAAAGGGTTTCTTCTCTGCCTCCCCTGGCAGCACCGTCCCTGCCCAAACCAGCTCACCTGGGCACTGGGGTCGTTGCAAACCGACCGCACAGCCTCCACCACCTGGGGCAGCTTCTCTCTCATCCCAGGTGCTGGAAGAGATACAGAGAGGTGTACGTTGAGGCAGAGCCCCGATGGCAGAAGGGATCCCCTGAGGCTTCCCAATTTTTCACACACCAACGGGACGGAAAAGCGGGGCCTGACTCTGACTTCACAGGAGGCAGCGGCGTAGCCGGAGCAACTCCGTTTCTAGAGGCATGGCTATTTTATAGGGACTGAAAGCTATAATAACACAGAGAACAAGAGAAATGGCATGCGTACCAGCAGCTCCTGTGCAAACCAGCCCACTCGCCCGCCCACCAGCCTGCCCGTGTTACTGGGCTTGGAGCATGGTCCCTGGTGTGCCACCATTTCTAACTGCCGGGGGAGAGCTTGAGCCCTGTCGCAGGGTGTTAGCTTGGCTGGGGGGCCCACTCTTCGCAGCTCCTTTTGGGTGCGGGTGCACCACTTT
>NW_009632746.1:458-8508 GCF_000690535.1 Cariama cristata | reverse complement strand
TCCTGCTCTCAGTCCAGCAGCCCCAACCCCTGCCTTGTGTCCCTGGTTTGTGGCACTGACCGTCAGAGTGGGTCAGCACTCCCAGCAGGCCCAGGGCTGCCACGCAACCTGCCTCGCTCCCATCGCTCAGCCGGGTGTGCAGAAACACGACCGTCTCCTTGGGGCATATTCGTGCTGCGGGGAAGAAATCACATTCTGCATCAGCAGGCAGCTGCCCCCGACTGCCAAGGACAGGGGGAGAGGTGCCACGGCATGATGGGGCATTGCCCAGTCTCCTCTCCTTACCCTGCAGCATGATGCAGCGGGACAGCACTGCCTTGTGGGCCGGGCCAGGCTCCTTGGTCACATCAGAAAGCTGTGGGAACAAGGTCCGTCTCAGAGAAAGTCGCGTCAGTGTTGAGAGGGACTGAAAAGAGACAGTGGTCTCTGCTCTCCTCTCCCTGGGCACTCTGGGCACGGGACCCACAGCCAAAGCCCAGCCCACCCCATGATGGCCTCAGGCACACACAGAGTTTTGCAGCAGCCCAGGCTGCCCAGCTGAAAGGGTTGAAAGCCCTTAGGATGCTGATGCTCCAGAGTCCTCTTGTGACTTGGCTGAGAGGGAAATTGCTGTGAGGACCGGGCTGCCCCTTGGGCCTGTTCCAAACAGCCAGGATCAGGTCTCCTGCAGCCTTAAGGTGGCACCTGGACCACAGATCTTGGCATGGTCCTGGCCTGCAGGAAGGTCCCAGCAGAGGGACGCCCTGCCCTCCCAGCCAGCAGGTCTTTCCCCTCCATGGCAGTCAGGTGTGCGGGCCCCAGGCCAGCGGCAGGGCGCAGGCTCCCCTTACCTGGCGGTGCACGGCGGTGCTGATGGCAAGAACCATCAAGCCCTGTGGGACTGGGGTCTGAACTCCCTCCAGCCTCTCCAGGACATAGCTGAGGCTCTACAAGAGAACAGAGGAGGAAGAGGAGGCTAAAGCCACCCAAAGGCACTTGGAAAGGGAGAAACCCAGCACATCTGGGATAAGGGGAGTCCCTAACACCAGCTTCCAGGGAAAACCCCAAACCCTCCTGCACGGGGCTGCTTCTTTGTCCTCCCCTCAGAGCAGCATCGGGAGGATCTCTTTCCTCTGAACAAGAGCCCAGTGTTGACAACTCAGTTTCCTGGCACTTCCCACTCATCAGACCTTGCCCCTTACTGGATGGGACTGGACATGGCCCTGGGCGTTAGGGCAAAGCCCTTCCCGCACACAGAGCCCCAGGGAGGTGGCAATGCCTCCCTTCCTGAGAAGATGAACCCCAGGGACTCTTGCATCCCTCCTGCCCCTGATGGGTTTCTCTTTTCTTGCCCAAAGAGCCCAGGAAGCCTCAAGCCTCCTCTGCTCTCCCTGCTCCATCTCTAAGGGCTTCCCAGCTCCTCCTGGCACTCCACAGCTCCCCAGTGCCTCATGGCACTTGCATAGACCCACTCCAGCAGCCCCGCTGAGCCTTGCACAACACCTCACCTCAGTGATCTGGGAGGTGTCTCGGACCTCCTGATATCGGTGCAGGAGCCAGAGGAGCTGCTCCCAGGCACGCTCTCGGTGCTGCTCCTCATGCAGAAGGACCTCCACCATGGCACCCACCGCCTCGAGGACAGCCTGCTTGTCCTGAAGAGGGAAGAGAGGCTCCGCTTGGAGAGCTGAAGGCCTGCCTAATGCCCAGCATCCTTTGGACACCAGTTTGCCGTTCCCACTGGGAGAGGTCTCCCTCTCCCTTCTGCCCTGCAGGAGAAGGGCTCACTCCAGAGGGGAGAGAGCGTTTCCCCACGCTGGTACCCCAGCCCTCTCTGCAGAAAGGCCCCAAGACTCGGCTGCTTCCTGTGAGGGAGGGGAGCCCCTCTCCCCTCACCCCTCTGCTCGCACCCCACTGGGCACGGACGGACCCATTGCTGTGGACATCCCCGCTGCGGCCCCAGGTGTGGAAAGCAGGACTTCTCACCTCTTCCTCCTCGCCGTCCAGCCAATTTGCCATCATGTAGCAGAGGACTGGGTAAACGGCTTCACAGAACTGGGCGACCCCTTTGCAAGGGAAGGCGCGTTGCTCCTGGTTGCAGATGTATGTGTTGACTTCTTTTGACCACTGGTTCAGAACTGCCCCAGGAGAAAGGAAAAGGGAGCATGGGAGAGTCTGCAGCAGGGACAGTAACTTGCATCCATGCCCAAGCCTCCTTTAAGGACAGTCCCAGGCTCGGCAGGGCTCAGCCCAGGACCACATCTGGATCCGAGGGCAATCTGTGCTCTTGAGGTGTCTGGATTCAAACACCCCATGGTTTCTCTCCTCCTCCCCGTTGCACCTTCTCCTCCTCAATGGCCCATTCCCCTCCAGCATTTCTCACTGCAGCCCCTTCCCTTCCCATATACTTGCCCTTTCAGGTCAGGGATTTTAATCCCACAGGAAAGCAGGGGAACAGAAGCCGTGGCAAGGGACACGGGAGCTCCTCCATACAGCGCCACCGCGTCCTGCCCTCAGAAACCTCTCGTCCTTCCCCTCCTCCTTCTACACACTCGCAGCAGTTTGGGATCACCAAGGCCTGCCCTTGCTGCGGGCTGACACCCACCACGTTCCCTCTGGGATCACATGGAGGCATTGAAGGCCACCCCAGCGTCTGTCCCCGGGACCCCGGCTAAGGAGCCGACACTCACCACTGCAGATGGCGCGCAGGATCCGGCCGCTCCCCGCCCGGCTCAGCATGGTGCGCAGGGCCGGCAGCGTCATTCCCACGAAGGGAATGCACCGCAGGGCTGCCGAGAAGGCAGGGACAGAGGGATAAAGAGGGTCAGTCAGAGACATGGGAGCCTGGGGGCCACCCCTGTCAGGGCTGGGGCTGCTCGGCCATGTGGGACTTGCCAGAGGGCATGGGGAGGGCTGCCTTCCCCACGGGGGACACAGGGAAGCCCTTTGGGGTAATGGGGAGGACAGTGGGGGGCAGAGACCCTGCCAGCTTTGTCACCACCGAGTTCCCACCCTTTGGGGTCAGGCTGGGAAGGCAGAGCCGCCCGGCGGCCCTGGCACGGAGCAAGGAGGCACAGCGACTCCATAGCTGCGCAGGCCGACACAGAGCATTGAGGGAGGGGGAGATCCCTTCTCCCAGTTATCGCAGACCTCTACCCAAACCAGGAGGCCGAGGGTACCATACCGTAGCTGCGGGCCATTTTGCCCAAGGTGAGGAACACAGTCTCATCAGGGACCTTCCCCGTGGCCTTCAGGAGGCTCTGGAGCTCGGACATGACAAAGTGGAAGTGCGAGCGGGCCAGAGCCACCAGGACATCGCTAGCAGCCATCTTCACCTCATATGTCACACCCTGCAAAAGTGTCTCGGGTTAAACGCTCCTGAGAGAAAGGAGGCACTCGGACAAGCTGAACGACCCCACAGAACGACTCTGTGAGACTCCTTGGGGGAGTTGTGCTCAGGGCCAGGCTGCCGCCGCCACTTGTACGCTGGGGTAGACCCGCAGCTCCCCGGGGAGATGGGGGGGGGTCCCCGGTGAGATGAGGGGGGCTTTTCCCCAGCACAGCCCTGCGCCCCTGCCTCCTCTCCCTCTCCATGGAGATGCCAGGAACAAACTGTCACAGACTCAAGATCCCCCCTGGGACCTCTCTGTGGGGCTGGTGGGTTCCCACTGCTCCTCCTCAAGGCAGGAGAAGTAACCTTGAGCTTGAACCCAGCTCTTGCTCACTAGAAAGAGCCCCGAGCCTGCTTCTCTGCACAGCTCTGTGTCCCCTCTCCAAAGTCCCTGTAATGGCGAGTCCCCAGAGCCTCTCCGTTAGGACCTCTGCTGGGTCTGAATAATCAAGCAACATCTCTGCACCCCCCTGTATTTCCCCCCAAAACCAGGGGTGGAGGCAGGCTGCTTTGGTGGCCTTGGAAAAGAACAAGCTCACCTGGGCTGCTCGCATGTCACCGGACGCCTCTGCTATCAGGCGGTTCACGACACCGCTTGTCAAACAGCCGTCACCTCCCTGCAAGACGCTCTCCAGCTCCCAGTATGTCTCCACTCGCTCACCCTGGGGACAGACCACAAAGGGGAGTGATGGGACTCGCTTTGTCCTCGTTCCTAGGGAGCCACGAGAAAGATCTGCTGCCCTCCAAATCATCTGTGTGACATGGGCATGAGGTACGAGCCACGGGCATCAGCCAGGACGGCCATGGGGAAAAGCAAGGTCTTCTGGAGATCGACTCCACCGGGGTAACAGGCCATGCGGGAGCCCTGAGGACGGGGGCTGGCAGAGGTCAGAGCGAAAGCGCCAGGCGAGGAAGGGTGGTGTGACTGTTCACTCCTGCCCAGGCTGTGGCTAACCCAGCTCATGCTAAAGCCTGATGTTTGCTGGGTGCAGCGCTTCTAGGTGAAAGCGAGAGCACCAGGTAGGGCAGGAGAGGTGGCCAGAAAGAGCTAAAGGGTCATGATGCAGCCATCATCGCCTGCAGATTGCTGTCTCCAGCAGCCGTTATCCTTTGTCGGGCAGTTTCCTCAGAATCCACCAACTTATGGAAATGATATGGACCACACCTACCTCCAAGGTGGTATTTGATTATCAGCTTACTCAAAAAGCTTTTGAAGTGGCTGCAACAGCAGCTGAACTGCTGAGGCTTTCGTGCTTCCCAGCGTGACACAGGGAACGGCCGCAACATGTCAGAGGAGTAAGGATGAACACTGACTGTTGGCTAGGCAACTAATTCTTTTTTATAGAATAGGTGCTCATAGGTGCACACTATTAACAGTTAGGGATCGTAAGTTATGCAACCTTATGACTTGACTGGTGAAGAAGTGACTCCACGTGAGTGGAGGCAAAAGGGAACTGAGCCCATTTGTCGTGTTTGTTTATTGTATTTCTTAATGAGCTCACGAAATAAAGTTTAAATCACAGAGCACGTTGTCCTGTAAATTTGAGAGATCCAAATGGACCATGACAAAGGGGAAAGCGTGGGAACGAGACCATGCCCCGAGGAGGGGAAGCCACCCTGCACCCTGGGGCACAGCGTTGCTCCTCACACAGGCGGGAGCCCCGGCGCTGGGAGCTCCTGGGGAAAGGAGCAGTGGCATTAGTCCAGCTTGAGCAGCAGGATCAGTGCTCGGGGACGAAGCGCCTGTAGGAGGGTCAGAGGTGCCATCGGGCAAGATGCTCCTCTGCAACCTCAGCTGGGGAAGCCAGGGGCATGGAGGGGAGCCTTCAAACCACCCCCTGCCTCACCTCATGGTCTTGCAGCCGCTTTAGCAGAGAAGTCGCGACGGCCGCAAAGGTAGAGACGGCCGCAGGGACAGTCCCTGTTGCCCTGCCTCTGTCCTCCGAACATGCAGGTCTGGACTGGGAACTCAGGCGGAGGCAGGGAGCTGGAAGAAAAGAAAGAAACGGTTTGGCTGGCTGCAGGGCTTTGCACCAGGGAGGGACTGGGAAGACCACCCTGGGGGGACTGGGCCCGTCCTGGGCTTCCCAGTGACACAATGGCAGCAATGTGCTGCAGCGACCCTGAGCTGGGCAGTGGATGGACATGGGGCTCTGCGAGGAGAGACTGGCAGGGCTGGGGCTGGGCAACCCTGACAAGAGCTGGCTGGGCCAGGTCGTCTTTGAGCGGTCCCCAGCTGCTCCACAGAGGCAGGGGGAGGAGGGAGCCAGAGCCCTCTCAGAGATGCCTGGCTGCAGGAAGAGAGTTGATGGGGATGCAGCCCCCAGCCCCCGGCTAGGACAGACCCTGCCTTCAGCAGGCATCAGCCCCCAGCCTCCCGCCAGCCCCTCACCTCTGAGCGCTCTCATCCTCCTCATGGCAGCAGGATCCCCCGGGTGGACACACTGCTCTCTCCAGGCAAAGCCGTGAGAAACTGAGGCAGCACCAGCCCCAGGAGAACAGTATAGAACCTGGCCATTGTGACACCGCCTGCAGCCCATGGCACCTCACAGAGGGCCACTGTGGCACGGGGACACGTGCTGGGGACACATCGTGGGGCAGGGACTGGACATGGCAGCACCCTGGGGACACCCACAGGCCCAGAAATGCAGGATTTCCCCATTCTCCATCACTTGAAGTCACTCGTGGTTCTCAAACTGCTTTAGCAAAGACTTTCTCCGAGGCTGTCTCCAAGACAGCCCTTCCCAGCCCTGTCCTTCATCCACATGCTCCTCCAGGGACCCATCCCTGGAAACACCTATCCCTGGAAACAATCAGTCAGGTGTGATGGGGCTCTGAGCAACCTGATGTGGTTGAAGATGTCCCTGCTCATTGCGGGGGGGGTTGGACTAGATGACCTGTAAAGATCCCTTCCAGCCATAACTCTTCCATGATACTATGATTCTATGACCCGAGGCACCATGGTCTCAAGGGGACTGATCTGGCCTTTGCCCTCTGCATTTTCTTGCCCAGGTTTTCTCCAAAGAGGAGGATCCTGCCTGTGTTTGTGTGTGCCCTCCCCTATGTTTCCTCCAAGAATATTTGTTCCCATTCTCCAGCCAAGACCAAACTGGGCAAAAACTGCAGTTGTGCCACACAACCGACTCAGGGTCCTTCCCAGCTTTTGACCGTCCTTGGATTTAACAGGCACGTGCTCTGTTCCATCTCCCCATGGCAACAAACACATCACGCTCTCAGACCCCCCAGAGCAGGACCCTACGCACGTCCGTCCGTACCTTGCTGTTTGGATGAAGAGCCGCCGAGCATCCCCGCGAGCCCAGCCGCACACCCAACGGTACTTTCACCTACGCTGCCAGTCACCGACTTCAGGGGATGCAGTTTCTGAAGGTTTCCACTGAAAACCGTACCTTGACGCTTCGGCACAGTAAAAACAATCCATAATTACAACTCTCCGAAAGCTCAGTGACACCAATTGCAAACCCACGGCAGCAACAGCTTCAGAAATATTTAGACCGGGAGCAAGGGAGAAAAAAAATCAACCAGCTTCACCTCATACATAGGAAAGCAGCAGACAGAGAAAAGCGTTGGCATTCGTAGCCCTTACAGACAGCGGGCATTCTCCTTCTGCTCCTAAACCCATCCCTTAGGTCTAAATACTGCAATGCTGCTGGGGCAATAGGGAGAGGGGGGGACAAGAGCCCCGCCAGCAGGCATGCTGCCGACCGATGCCACATGCAACTCCGAATTTCCTGAAAATTTAGGTTCACTAAAAAGAGCCACTTGGAACGTATCGTCAAACATTTGGCCGTAAAACTTGGGTGTGTTTGACCCACGCGACTTTTTGGTAACTTGTTAGTTGCTTCCGGCTGTTGTTCTTCCTTCAGAAATGCTCCTTGTAGCCAAGGTATTCCCAGCTCCCCGTATCTCGGGCTCCCACCGCCTCAGACCCCCTGCCCCTGGGGACCCCTGGAGACCCCTGACACCTCCAGAGCCCTTCTGTCCTGGCTTCCCTGGCTGCTTCGAGCTGCCATGAGACACTGGCGCCCCATTCCCGCGCATGTGCCCTCCCCTGATGGCTGCTCCCAGCCCACCCCACCCCATCACCGTCAGGCCAGGTACCACCACCAAGGGGTCACACACTGCCCCCGCCGCCCTCGACCGACAGGTCAGACGACCCCACCGTTGATGCACCACCACCACCACCAAACACGGATGGGTCAGACGCTGCCACCGCCCCGTCACCATCGCTAAAATGTCACCCTCGATCTCTTCAGGAGCCCCTGGGAAGCCTGTGGTAGCTCCTGATCCTCAGGGAGGAGGAACCTGAGTGGAAATGAGATGCAGTTCTGACCACTCCTGAATGAGAAAGAGCAGCACGGCAAAGTCAGCGCTCACGGGAGAGATCTCCTACAAAAGCCGCCTTTTAAAATATTGACTGGCTTAGCCGTCTGAAAGTTGCTGAAAAGAATGAGTGTGTGACATAATTCTTAGAACGGGTGCTGTTTATGTTTTCAAAAAAAGCAAAGGCCCAAAATCCAGACAAAGCCATCGGGTTGCTCCTGAGCCCCCTGAGCAGCATGGACTCTGGGACCCCTGCCCCACCTGCTGAGACGTGTCCCCCGAGTCCAGCATCTCTCTCGCTGCCGTTCCCCTGGCCCTCGCACCCTCCTACCTCGTAACCAT
>NW_009632746.1:0-271 GCF_000690535.1 Cariama cristata | reverse complement strand
CTTCGTAGCCCGACCCCATCTCAGCGGCGGGGCTGAGGCAGAGCACGGGGACTGACCCCGCTGCGGGGCATCCCGGTGGGACCGCAGCCCTGGGAGATGTCTGACGTGTTCACACCAGCG
Organism: Cariama cristata; assembly: GCF_000690535.1. NCBI lineage: Eukaryota > Metazoa > Chordata > Aves > Cariamiformes > Cariamidae > Cariama > Cariama cristata. The sequence continues at coordinate 151 of NW_009632746.1, read as the reverse complement.
AGCAACTGTTTTGACAGAGCTATTACTCACTCGTCAAGCTTTTGTTCGAGCTTCCCAGCGGTGCCTGTCTGGAGTCCTGAATAGGATCAAATCCTGCAACCAGACACACACACAAGCACGCCGGAGCACGCGGCCGAGCGCTCCCCAATTC
>NW_009632745.1:619-11350 GCF_000690535.1 Cariama cristata | reverse complement strand
CAGGGGCGACCGCACCGCAGCGAGGGCAGCGAGCCTCGGGCACTGCCGCTGCCGCGGTCGCCAGGCTTTACACAGGGCTGTTGGGGTTTTCGAGGCGGCAAGTCACCCTCGGTAGTTTGCTAATGAATGTGATAGAGATTAGACGAAGACCTGCCCGGTTTTATCCGGAGGTTGTTCTCAGTTGAGGAGAAAAATGGAAGTTGCAGGATAGTGACTGCAGTTGGCTGGCGTGGGAACGGATGGACTGTCCCAAGTGGTTTAGACACGGTACACCTTCCCCATCACGGAATTTTACATCGCGTTGTTTACAAATTGCACTCGTGCCGTTCATGTGTGCAACTGTAGGTGTGTATTTGCACTCCGTGTGATGATTAAATAGCACTTAAAATTGCCATTTATTTGTACTGGTTTAATGTAAACACAGTGTTTTGCATCAGGTATGCATATTTGCTTTCCTTAGAGCAAAAATAACAGAAAGTTGAGCATCTACACAAAATTTACTTTTCTTAACGTGCTCAAGCAGAAAGTTTCACAATAAAACATGCTGCTGTTAACATTCAGTGATACTATCGCGGTAGAGAGAAGCGTGAACAACGTTAAATTGTTCTGAATGGATACATTTCACCTGCACCCACTGGTTTAAAAGTTGAATCACTGACAGCACACGTGAAGTGGTGCCTGAAGTTTATTTTTCTGTGGCACATAAGTGAATGAAGGCACTGTGCTCCACCCAGGATAGAGATTTTCTCTCTGTGAAGCCATCCATTTTTCTGCTTTTCAACACTTAGATTTTCCAGTATTTTTGCATAGGTCTATGCACATTAACAGTGATCCAACTGCAACAGGCTTCTGTGAGGGTTAAGGTGACAGCACCACATCGTCAGCTCAGTAGGTTTCTTACGGGAGCTGCAACCCTGCACATAGTGTTGTGCTTTTGGCAGGCAGAGACTGTTTTGGGAAGAAGAATGATTCTTGTCGCCAGCATGACGTGTAGTTATGTGACTCCTCAGAGACTGCAAAGGTGGTCCTTTGGTATCTGTGGCCCTTCATATCTGTGGTCCTTTCTGCCTGCAGCACTGACATTTTTTAGCAAGGGAGGTGCTGAAGCCCTGTCTGGGATGCCAAGGGCTCAACCCTGGGATGACTCCAGAGACGTTCATATTTCAGGAGAAGACCATTGCCACCTTGGCCAAAATGCTGTATGAAAGCTCTGGTTTGGCAGCAGACAGGACAGACAAAGCTTGCCTGGCTGCACTGAATCCAGCAGGGAATAAACTTATAACAAAAGGCAGCTCGTGTAAATAGCTACCGTTCCTGTCCATGAGTTTCATGAAGTTAAACACAAAATGTATAGGGTGTACAACTTCGTAATGCTCATCAGCATATTAATTCCTCAAAAATCACAGAATCATACAATCATTATGGTTGGAAGAGACCTCAAAGGTCATCAAGTCCAACCGTATACCCAATGCCACCATGCCCGCCAATCCCACTAAACCATGTCTTGAAGACATGAAATAAGGTGACACATTAAAACTGTAGACTTCTCGTAGGATGCAACAATAAAATAGTTACCCTGTTGAATTGTCACTAGTGGTGTTCTTGCTGCTACTTCAGGTCTTTTCAGAATTACAAATACACGTTTATCCATTTACTTTTGCAATTAACCTGCTATAGGGTTTCCACTGATTACTTTTACTTGTAGTGTTTGTATGTTAAAAGTATCTTTGATTAACTTTGAGTTGTGATCTAAAAGTAATAGAAAATGATCATAGATATATTTTTTAAAAATTTGTTTAATTTTAGTCCCTGTTAATTGGAAAGGCTGAAAATTGGCTAATCGGACCAAGATTCTTCTCACTGAGGCTCATGGGAGCATCATCAGAGACACAGACACATAACTGGTAAAAGGAAAAGGTGTTTGGTATGGAACATGGTATGTTCATAGTGTTATGCTATAAACATAATTATATAGTTATAGTGGTACACTATAAACATCTCCTTTAAACTATAAAGGTGTGTTTTAAATTTATGCTTATCCATCCACTTTCATACAGGAACTTCACAAAAAGTGGACAAGTCTCTTGCATGGGTTGAAGCAGGCCAACGACTGCTTTTGTCAACAGTAACTTAACAGGTCTCCCAGTGACCTTTGTCTTTCTGTCAGGCAGGACTTGGTGGGATCACAGGGGACGAAGCCTGGCACCTTGATGCGTGCTCACGCTTCATGGTTGTTCCGTCAGAAGCTGATCCCTGAAGAAGCTGGAAGTCCACCGCTAGGAAACCTCATGTCCAAACAGATCTGGCTTTGTGCTTAGTGTCTGGGGAAGGATCTGTGCCACCTCCACAGGGCAGAGCCCCTGGACGTGCAGGTGTAATGACCCGAAGAACATGCTGGTCTGAGATTGATGTTCACTGTGATTTTCTCTCCCTGGTGGTGTGCGGTCCATGCAATGGGTGAAGGGAGCTGGCCAAGCCCTCAGCAGAAATAAAATAAAGTAGACGCAATGACATTTCACAAGCCTTCTTACTGCTCTTAAGTAAGCTTCCTCCACCTCTCCCTGCCCTGCTGGTGCTGGGCCATGGGATGGGTGGCTGTGGACATGTGGCGGCGCAGAACTGCGGACAACCGGGACACTTTGAGGTGAAACAGAAAAATGCCTTTTACTTTGGGTGAGTACCGGGGGAAGGATTTAGTGATCATGTTTTGAATATAAGCACCTCAATCCCATGTAAGCCTTGTTCTGGACACATGGGTTTTTAATTGGATAATATCTTTGATGTTAATTAAAAAAACCCCACCAGACCTCAGGGTACAGCTTTATTTAAAATAAATACTAGAAAGAGGAACTATCTTTTAGTAAATAGGTGCATATTAACTCAGTAATTTTAGGTCTCTTCAGCATGACAAGGGAAAAAGGGACCTGGGTGGAGGTATTTAGAAATGGCATAGGGCTTTTGGAATAATTATAACTTGTGAAAGCCTTTTTTATCAGCAATATTACCCTTTCTCTGGTCTAAAGGCAATACCTAAGGCTGAGTGTCAGCATGGTGTTTTTTCCTGTGGGGGCTGCCAAGGTTGTTCAATGGGCCATGAGAGAAACATTGCCCTGAGCTACTCTCCATGTGTTCATAATAGAAATGCTCTTGCTTTGGTATTCATATCAACTTGTACATAAGCACAGGTGCACATTTGGTGTCATTTATTTGGCCTGACTACCATTTTTGAAGCACATGGGTTCCTACAACTCCCATTCATATGAAGCTGATGTCCATGAGAAAGATACAGCTGGTGCTCCTGTCGGTTTGCCACTGACCCTGGGTGGTGGCAGGCAGGCATTGAGGTGGCTTGGATGCTTGGTAATTGTGTAGGGACCAGATCATAACGTGGCTATGGTGCCATAGCAGCAGAAATAAACTACTCCTATTGGTTTGGGCTCTTTTGTTCAGTGATTGCAGGGAAATGGACTTTCACTGATTTTTCTCCCCTTGTTTTCCTGAATATTTTTTCTAAAGAAAATTGCCCCTAACTTCAGGGAAAAGACAAGCATTTTGCAGTCAGGTTTGTATGACAGCAGCAGCACTCTTCATCTTTTCTAAACATTGACTTATTTCTGGTCAGCAGCCATTATTTACATTTTGCACTGCACAGTTTTTTAACAAACAGCTGAAGCTAATGAGGTCAAAAAAGGCTGTAGTTTGCTTTGGCACAATTATTTCATAGGTGTATCAGAAACAGCCTTAAAGTCTGCCTTGCACCTAGCACCTGCTCAAACTCTGATAGCAAGTGACTATGTTCAATATTTACTTTATACTCCTCAACAAAATACTATGAAAAATCAAAAGGACTAAATGTCTTCAAGGTTATTCACACATTGTGATCACTTTTGGTAAAGTCTCTGTATTTCTTGCACAGGTAATTCAGTTACAGTTAGAACTCACTTGTTAAAATAGGGGAGCTGGAAATTTTGAGGCTTATTCTCTTTGTCACCCAGGAACTTGTTGCAGTGGCCTGTGAGGGTACGTCCCAGACACCCTCCATGTAAGTCTCTCTGCCACAGGCCAGCAAGACACCAACTATGCAGAAGATGGTTACGTTCTGTGCTCTGATCTCTTCAATGGCACAGGTCTCAGGATTTTAGGCAGTGACTCCTGTATTGAATCTTGTATTTCTATTTGCACAAGGCTCACCTCAGCTGACGCTTTGCAGTTTCAGACAGCTTTAGCCTATGTACCAGGGATCTCCCTGAATCCCCCTGGGCGGACTGCTCTGGCTTTCGGAGGGGGGACATGAATGGCATCTTGACTCAGCAGAGAGCCTCCACACCCTGGGGGAATTACTGGGAAATCTCAGCTCTGGCTAACCACATTTGCAGGCATTTAACGCAAATAAATATGAACAGTTCTAACTCCTCTCTCTCCTATATCTTTGAAGAGTAGAAATGCCCTCTCTTTTAAGCCTTTCTGTAGTGATGTGTACAGCTGGTCGGTACCTTAAAACACAGCCCTTTTTTCAGCATTTGGCAATGTGAATGATTAATAGTTACTACCTGGGGTTTTGTGGTGACAGCTGAATTGTCTCAGACATCAGGTGAGCTCCCATTTATGATAGTGCTGAGGGAGTATAGCCAGCAGCCTGCTAGAGACACGTTTCTCCTTTAACCTAATACAATTGCCATTCTTTTAAGCTGTGCTGCAATAGCACACAGAGGCCACGGTGCTCTGCACGTGCACATAGTAAAAGGTAGTCCGGAGACTCCTCGATTCAAAAAAGATAGGCATGATACAAAATGGAGCATCTTATACCCTGGCTACAGTCGGGAAGCTGAGGCACAGAGGTGTAACATGATTTGGCACAGGCCACTGCACGTGTCTGTGGCAAAAGAGGAGACAGGATCCTGATCTCCTGTGACCTGCTCAGGCTGTTCTTCATAACCATCTATTGTCTCTTCTCTCTGTCCTGAACTCATCCTCCCTCCTGGAGGACTGGAACTAGCTGATGTTAGAGCTGGGGTAAGGAGAGGCATGCATGGAAGAGAAATAGGAAAGGAAGCATGTTGCAAGCCAAATTCTAGGTTTTGTAGCAAATTTCTTTTTGTTGAAAAGGCTTTAGAAGTTGGTCAGGATCTGCACATCAAGAACATAATTCAAATCACTGAACTCTTCCAGAAAAAGGCATTTATGTTCATGATTACGTTCAGTTCTCTAGTAAAAAATAAAGGTATTTATACGAAATCCCTTGTAGATTTTTGTTTTTCAAATTTCTGTTGTGCTGTACTTCAAATTGGCTAGCAGGAACCTTTGGTTGCATAGCACTGTGAGTAATAAACCACATTTTTAAAAGAGTAGTTTTCTGAATGAAAGATACTAGACAGGTGACTTTACACTATCACTAAAAAAATACACAACACATTTCGTCTGCCAACCATCACGGAAATTTTGTAAGAAGGCTTTTCCCTTTATTTCTAGGCTTTCAGTCCCCTTGTGCTAGCGGTTAGTCTCAGGCAGCCTACTCTGCCCAATCCTTGGTCATCTCATCGCGTTGTGTTCTTACACCAGGGCTCAGAACAGACCCAGAACTGGTGGGTCGGACAATGTAAGCCCATATTCAGCTCCTTCCCCCTCCCTCCAAATCCTACAACCCCAGCATGGTGTGGGGAAAAAATCCCTCATAACAAAACAAAGGAGGGAAATTTTTAAAAGGGTGAAAAATCTGTGAACTGTAAAGCTTTCTAGTGTTTTCAGTATGGATTATATGGTGTTAAAACTAAGGCAGTTTAGAATTATAATGTTAGTTTTAATCCCTGAAGTTCAGTGCTGCCTTTTTAAATGATTAAATAGAACAACATGTCCAATTCTTCACATAACACAGAAAAATCCTTTCTAAATTTGAATAAAACCCAAAGCAGGTGGAATCAAGATCTGTAGCTAAGCATTTGTTTTACACCAAATATTTACCATGAGTGGAATTCCCTGTCAGCAATGGATTCAACATCCTCAAAATCAAATCTTTTCACTCCTCATTTTGATGTTTTGCGTTAAGGCCAAAGTCAACACCTACAAGAAGAACTATGAATCTGCCAGAAGTATTTATAAATACTATGCTGTTACTTTTGTATGAACTCTTACATAACCTTGATTTAAAAAGAAAAATGTTGAGCATATAAATAAGTCATCAGAAAAAAAACTGGCTGAAAACATTTCTTTATTTTTGTAAATGCCCAGAACTAGAAGGATTATCATCATTTATATTTATTTGTTTAGCAGGTGCTCTGACATATCCTAGCCTCTGTATGTCTGATTACCTTCCACTGGATGTTATCCAAACAATTCTACTTTGAATCATAGCTCCTTTGGGATTTTTTTTTTTTCCTTTGCAGGTGCTCGGTTGTCTACTATTCTGGCAACAAATACAACATGAATTAGCAAATCTACTCCTTGTGATTCACCTTCTTTTAGCTCAGGTGGAGCGGACATGGGAAACTGAAGTCAGTTTCCACTACTGTCAGGATACTTTGAGTGGTTGCAATACATGACTGAGCTGTAGTTTCACATGGTCAAAGATCTGTTAAGGTATATTAATAATCTGTAAGGTTATATAAGGTGATTTTTTTGCTGTAAGAAAACATATTTAACATCTTAAAACTAAACCTCAGTACAAAAGCATTTGTTACAATTTATTGAACAGTATAAAGCTGTTTAAATAAAGCAATAAAAAAATATGTTACAGCCCTAAACTCCTTCCATGTTAACGAAAGATTTAGCCAGATTAACCTGTTTATTGTACCAAAGACACACCTCAGTATATGGTTACTCTGTTTTCAGTCAATGGTTACAACACAGATCCTGAAAGCTTATGAATGCACTCGAACAATTGTCCAACAAAGGACAGACACTCAATCAAAGTTACGAAGTTTAAATTGCAGCTTCTGGCCTGTGTAGAGTTATCAAATAGGTAAATTTCATCTCACTTGTGTATGGTTTTCTTCCTGGATGAAATATAAGCACTTCAAAAACGCAAAGAAAGGCTGGACTCAAACATAAAGTCACTCTGTTCAGTTTTGATTTGTATCACCCGAATTTTTCAAAATCAAAACCATGAAAACTTCAAAAGCATGGAGTTTGTCTCTGTCAGGGGACAAAAATGTTAGGAAAATGAGTGCATCTCAGCCTCATCCTTGTACAGGTGCTCCCTTCTGTACCTTAGACTGGGCTGCAGCTCTAGGATCAGCCAGGTTACACACTGCCCTTGAAGGTCCATGGGCATGTTGGCAAAAACCCAAAACAACCGCCCCTCTCCGTACGTCTGGTATCTAGCCCTGTATTTGTAACTTCAGTTTCATTTACCGCAATTTTGAGGATGAATCAACTTGACTAGAAAACAACCACCAAATCTCCCCAAACAGTATCTCTCTGTGCAGGATTTCCATTGAACATGTACTTCACTCACTGTTTTTTTCCTGATTTAGAAAGCCTGATTACAAATAATCTCCACTATCCAATATATTGGTTCTCTGTCTGCAACTGCAGTTTCTCATGAAAGTGGCTTTCCAGAGGAAGACAGAAATTGTCAACTCACTGATGGGAGAATCAATGAGGACAAAACCATTTATGGAGGCAAATTGATTTACAGATTTAGGTAGTAAAGGAAAAAGTGTAAGAATTGCCCACGTGACTGTCAGAACTAAGTGAGGAACTCACCTCTTTACTCAGACTTGCTCCCAGCTCTGCTCTGACAAGGATAATGGCCATAAACTTGTCTCTTTTCAACAACAGGGGCAGGGATAGGAGGGTAAATGTCATTTTTTGAGAGCTCCTAGATTTTGATGATGATGGGTGCCTACGCAGTAGTTCAGATGGAGAGATGCAGCTTATGTACTTACATTGAATTAGAGGTGAACACAGTCCTATAAACTAAGCTTTAATTTTGTTTATTAAGTCCCCAGTTGCAAAATACGTGAAACAGTGCTACTGCCAGTCAGTGCATCCATTAAATTTAAATTAAACTACACAACAAAAAATGCTTGCTAACACATTTATCCTTCCCCTTCTTCCTCCCTTCTTAAAGTTTGCTTGTTTACTTGCCTTCTTGGCAAATTGCCAAATGACAGGTTGGTAATTCAAAAGTGCCCAGAGACATGAAAGCAGAGTCCTGTTGTGCTACATGCTCTGTAAACCCAGAGTTTCTGCCCAAAGACACTTTGCAGAAGTGTGCATCCTTTTGGCTTATCTTTTGTGGCTCTTTTGATGGCAGAAAACTCACAGAATTTCACGGTCAAATATTTAAAGGAGGAAAGTAAGACATTTTAACGCAGCTAACTGTATTAAATAAGATTTTTCTTCTTAGTGCATTCTTTGTGACAGTTTTTAAACATTTTTCGTAATTTTTTCTAGTACTTGGTGAATGCCTCTGAACATGTTTAGAACGTCTAACACAGCCAAGACATCAGTGCAAGGAGCACTCATCTCAACCAACCTGTTACAGAAGAGTTTAACAAACAACTGCGGCAGAAGAAGTAGAGATGTGGATATTTGGAAAGGCTTTCCCAATTATTGTGCAAACAAGCAAGTTCTGACCTCCTAGGCAAATTCTTTAACACACTTTAGCACACATTCAGCATCTGAGGTTAAGCCTGAAGATTATGAAATAATTAATGTCTCAATTGTTTATTTCCTCATTAGTTACTAAGACATTATCTTAAAAATCTCCATGGTCCAGTTGAATCTCTTTGGAAGTTCTCTAGTATTCTTCCCGGGTCATTCATATTTGTCACAGCCTCTTCAAAACAATAAATGGGGCTGTCACTGCCTTCTGTGGGCTTTGAATCAGGCTACACAGGACAGGAAGGCATGAACTTCTCAAGTACACCAGGCTATTTTCCTTGACCATACTGATTAAACAACTTTCCATGAGTTGTTGGAGACAACTATGGTGGGCATTTGTTTCTTGTCATTTTGATCTTATTTTTTCTGATATTTTTCTGGGACTGATAGTATGAAAATCATCTAGGGGAATAAAATAAAACTTGATGGAAGAGATTCTCTGATGGGTGAGATTCTCTGTTGACTTTGGCTCCAATGTATGAAGGAAGTGGTGAGTCTTTATTCACTCAGTAGCTTATCTGCAACGAAGGTCTAATTTGCACCAACGAAAATGAGGACTAGGTAAAGCTGAACTCTATTTTGCCTCCTCTGCTGCCTCCTTTGTTTCACTCTGCAGGGTATCTATCTGGGGAAGATGGGAAGCTGTGCAGGAAATGGCACTTCAAATGCACTTCGTTGACGGTATTCAGCTCTGTAAGGGCTACAGCAACATTATCTCTTTAGTTCAGAAGATGGTGTGTTTGAAGCAAATCTCATGCTTGATTCCATCTTCCCCGCCTTGGTTTTGTATTGCACTTGAAGCTTGTCAACTGGATTCCTTTCCAATGAAATGAAACCAAAGACGCCCTCCAGGAGCTCATCTAATTTACCTCAACTGCCAACAGGCATTTAGTCCAGACACCTGGGCCAGAAATGGTTCTCAGATACTCTTCCCTCAAGAATGTACAGACTGGACCCTGGATCTTTGCATTTTGGTGTTTTTTTTGATCATGGGTCAGTCTATATGACACTAGGCCTGCTGGCAACAGATGGGGTACCCCTGTCGCAAAGGGCGAAAAGGATCTTTCCACAGCAGTTAGCACGGCTTATTGAGAGAGCTTTAAACTAGATTTGAAGGGGGAAAGGGATAAAACTAGGCTTGCCAGAGATAAGCCTGGGGGTGGCATGTCAATGTTTGAGGGACACGGTGCTAACGAAGTCCTTGGGTCTGGCATCTCGGTGGAGGTAGGAGATGGAGAGCCATGCAGCAGCCAAGGCACAAAGGTTATTGATGGGTTAGATACCATGGAAGCACCTGAGAACAGTCATGTAGGAATTAGGGCTTCTTCCCCCCAAAAGGTGGAAGGATCGATAGCCCAGCTGAAGTGCATCTACACCAATGCACGCAGCATGGGCAACAGACAGGAGGAGTTGGAAGCCATTGTGCAGCAGGAAAACTATGACATAATTGCCATCACAGAAACATGGTGGGATGACTCGCATAACTGGAGTGCTGCAGTAGATGGCCAGGGAAAGGTGATGGGGTGGCCCTGTATGTTAGGAAGTGTTTTCACTGTCCAGTGCTTAATGATGGTGATGATAGGGTTGAGTGTTTATGGGCAAGAATCAGGGGCAAGGTCAACAAAGCAGACAACATGCTACAGACCACCCAACCAGGATGAAGAGGTAGATGAAATATTCTATAAGCAGCTGAGAACAGTCTCACAATCACTAGCCCTTGTTCTCGCGGGGGACTTCAAACTATCAGATATCTGCTGGAAATACAACACAGCAGAAAGGAAACAGTCTAGAAGGTTCCTCAAGTGTGTGGAAGAGAACTTCCTGAGACAGCTGGTGAGGGAGCGAACTAGGGAAGATGCCCCGCTGGACCTGCTGTTTGTGAACAGAGAAGGACTTGTGGGTGACGGGATGGCTGGAGGCTGTCTTGGGCATAGTGATCATGAAATGACAGACTTCTTGATCCTTGGAGAAGTAAGGAGGGGGGTCAGCAGAACTGATACCAGGCCTCTTCAGGAGCCTAGTTGACAGAGACCCTTGGGAGGCAGTCCTGAAGGGCAAAGAGGTCCAGAAAGGCTGGACATTCTTCAAGAAGGAATTCTTAAAGGTGCAGGAGCAGGCTGTCCCCCT
>NW_009632745.1:0-366 GCF_000690535.1 Cariama cristata | reverse complement strand
CACGCCATCCCCATGTGCAAAAATGAGCTGGTGGGGAAGAGGACTGGCCTGGCTGAACAGAGAGCTTTGGCTGGAGCTCAGGAAAAAAAGGAGAGTTTACGACCTTTGGAAGAAGGGGCAGGCAACTCAGGAGGACTACAAGGATGTCGTGAGGTTATGCAGGGAGATAATCAGAAGGGTTAAAGCCCAGCTAGAACTTAATCTGGCAACTGCAGTAACAGACATAAAAAGATGTTTCTATAAATACATTAGCAACAAAAGTAGGGCTAAGGAGAATCTTCATCCTTTGTTGGATGCGGGGGGAAACATAGTTACAGAGGGTGAGGAAAAGGCTAAAGCACTTAATGCCTTCTTTGCCTCAGTCTT
>NW_009632744.1:13159-29257 GCF_000690535.1 Cariama cristata | reverse complement strand
ATGATTCTATGATTCTATGATTCTGCTAAGTTTTTGAATTCTTACTTTGAGTCATTCATGTCATTCTGTTTCTGTCATTTTTATATTCTCTGTAGTGGCTTTAGCATCAAACACTTTGGACATTCCCTAGCATCAGCCTGAAGTAAATGAATACCTTTGTTTGATATATTCTCTTTTTTCTTTTTCTTTCTTTCTTTCTTTCTTCTTCTTCTTATTTTAAGTTACGAGTTAATCTCAAGCTTCTAGTAATCAGTTTCTCCAGGTGCTTTCTCCCAGTTGTAATCACCATCTGGTCTCTTATGGTGAGCTCAATTACTGTGATTGCTAACTGCAATTGCAAGATTAGCTCTTTAACCTTAAATCAGTCACAAATTCTTCTAGATTTTCACCTTCTGTTTGTTTAAAACTTCTCTCTGAACTATTTCACTTTTATGAGTAGCAACATCCTTCTCAAATTAGTCTCATTTGCCTGAGTTAACTGAAAACTATTACAAATTTTTTTTTAGAACCAGCTATTACCATAATTTTTCTTCTAGCTGTTGTCTTTTTGACTGATGCACTCTGCTTGCATGTAGAGAGGGAGCAGTGAATTAATACGTTGCTATAACTCAGGAAGATATTTAATTGCTTTTTACCAAGTGTGGGCCAAAACTGTCCCTGCATTGCTTAGAGTGGCCTTACAACACAAGGGCCCTCACTGAAAGCCATACTGAGGCATAGTCTCCCCACAGTATCATAGCCTTTTCTCTGACAATTGAATGTGATTTTTCAAGGTGCAAGAAGAGGAAACTCCTAGCTGGTCAGCATCACTGTTGCATGCATGACAATCACATTACTTTTTCTCCCTTAGATAGACGGGGATGTGTCATGTTGCCAGCAGGTTTTTAAAACAGGCAGAAGCTCCCAAAACACCCCCAACTCACTACCCCAAATCCAAATATGCTAAACATCTGGCTTCAACTGTCAGCTACACTGCATGCATATGCATTTCCTCTCTTCTGCCACCTTGAGAGACTTGTTTCCATCTGTCCTTTCTTTTTTAATTGGCCTTGGTCTCTTACCCTCCCTTCTTGGCCATCCAGCAACTAATCAGTGCAATTACCCTCTGCCTCACTATGCTAATTGCTAATATTGTTCAGTCGATTTCCTCAAAAATACCTGAGGAACCTGCACAGGGGAAAAATAAAATAAAAATCAAAGTCCACAGCGACAATGGGGTAGGAAAGATGGGATTATGGAAAGACAGGACAGGATATTTGTCAGGACCTGAATATCCACGTATGCGTTCTACAAGTAACGGAGCAATCTAGCACAGAGCAAGAAGAGAACTGAAAGCTTTACCTGTGTTGGGATGGGCTCAAAATCCTGGTGAAGGATTTATCATTACTTTAACAACTTTAAGTAATATAATAGCACAAAGGTTTCTCCTTAAAAAGACTTCTTTGCAATGGCATGTATTTCATTAACTTATCTCCTTTCTATGAGATAAAAAGTATGAGATGTATGGTGAAACATCACATACATCTGGGAGATAAAGTGTAAGAATCTATTATTTCCATTTAGTGCTCCACGAAACTGAACTCACAGCCTTTGAGGACTTCAGGCATGCAAGCCGCAGGCAGGAGCAAGATTTACCATTACACTGACGACTGCACAATTGTTTTAATTTTCCTTGATAGTAATAATTACAGTGAAAACAGCCAGCCAAACCCTTTCAAGACCATTTAGGTTGAGTCAAGGTGAAAAAAATCTGAAGGGGATTAATTCAGCTGGAGAAGGACTACCCAACAAAACCAAAATATCATACAAGTTGTCTCAGGAAAGCACAATTGTCAAGTGTTCATTTGCTCAATTCATATGCTACCTGTTCCAGAAATTCTTCAGTAGTATTTGTATTTGAAACACTTGTATTGCTTTTTACTTCTTTCCTCTACATCCTTTTATTCCATCGAAGTGACAGTGTTGTTTTTGTCAAGCTTCAAGCAAAATACCTTAGCATCTGCTGGGAGAAAAGTTACATCAAGTAGCACCAATTCTTTCAAGAGTAGATATAGATTTTCTATTTTCTGTAGCTGATATATTACCCTTGCTGGTTATAAAATTTTAATATAGACAGAACAAATTCTGCAATAATTCAGAAGAAACTTCAAACAGGTTGCCAAGTTTCCACATTCACCCCCCCATCCCAATCTCTCCTCCAGCTTTGACATCAAGTTGTTATCTTCTATTTTTCTGTCTTTCTCCTTGCTTACTAACTCTCCAAGGTAGTAGGGTGGTGTGTCTCATGGAGCAGCATCCAAGGTCTAGACCTCCTGGAGAAGGGTCAAGCAGTAGTGCCATCTGGTTTAGGTGCCTGACACAAAGCGTTGAGCATGATGACTCAGTGCTTAGTAGGTTCAATGGAAGAGGATGCACAGTTGGCTCTGTTGCTATTGTGAGAGACAAGGGCAAGTTCCTTGTCTTGGAATCCTACTCAGATCTGAATGGAAAGCCAGTACCTAAACTCCTTGTAGGTTGAAATTAATGGGAAATAAACACTACAGGGGCTACTATGAACTACCCACTCAGTATGGTGTGTGCATTGCTGGGTATTGTATCTATGTACTTAGTTTTCCACAGTCTCTAAAAGGATATACTGGAGCACAAAGAAATAAAGTGGTTGATTGGTTGCATCTTCTCATGTCTCATGCACAGGGCATTAATTGGACAGGTATTTGTTGGGGACAGGTGAAGAAGAAGATTAACTAGTTAACAGAGAGAACAGAAAACCAGGACAACACTACAATCACACCTCACTCCATGTTAATATGCCCTGTGCAAGGAACTGCAATTTGCTGTTGCTCTCAGGTGCATGCTGTTAAAGCCCTGAGGGCACTAATAAGCCTTAATGTCCCTAAACAGCCTCACCTGGGGCCTCCACCCACACCCACGAGCTCTATTTAAGCCCAGCTCTGGGTCCTCATTCCCTGTTTGAGCTTTGTTGGAGGAACACTGCTCTTCAGCTCTATCTATGCCTGTGGCATTTCTTGGCCTGGACCTCAACCTGTAGACTGATTTCCTGGCTTGACCTTGTCTATTACCATAGACCAGCTTGGCAATTACTGGACCTGATCCTAATGCTGACCTGTGGACTGGTTTCCTGCTTGATATCAGACCTGCCTTATTGCTAGAAGATTGCCTCCTGATCTAGACTCCTGGCTGGACTTGGCTACTGCCAGACCTTCCCTTCTTGGATACTGTGGAGCCAGGCCTTGGCTGGTCAGGTCTCTCTTCTTCTTGCTGTGGGATCCCCTTGGTGGCCTAGCATGCTCTTGTTATACCCTGGCACATGTGGAGATTCCTACAAGGCTTCCAAGCAGCACGGAGGGTACCTTACTGAGGCCGAACCTGTGATACCAGTGGGGATGTGCTGCCAGGGAGCAGTGCTGAGGAAGAGCATGTTGTTTTTCCTCACAGATTACCTACTCTAGTGAGAACAGTTGGACTCTCCTGTGGCTTTTTCATGTATTTGTTTGCCTTTGGCAAAACATCTGGCTGCTGACCTCACAGAACAGTTGGACTCTCCTGTGGCTTTTTCACGTATTTGTTTGCCTTTGGCAAAACGTCTGGCTGCTGACCTCACGAATCAACCCCTACACCTGTTTGAGGCACTAAAGTGAAGAGCTGGAGTAGCTGGAGGTAAATGTCTGCTGTCCTAGGAGCAAATAATAGCTGTTTTCCAAGTGCCACAAAGTGCTGGCCACAAAAGCACCGCTGCTGGGTGAGGCACATGGGACTGGTGTGCCCTGTTCTCTGCTGAATGTGTGACTTCATTTGGAAGTGTTGTTTGAACTGTAATGCTTCAGATCCAGCCTATGGGGGGAACCTTGCCAAGGTTAAGATAACTCCACACCTGATGCAGAGTTGACCCCTACACAGGAGAGCAACTCCCAGCTCGGAGGCACAAGATGTACACTGGAGTAGGATGAGAGGCTTCTAAAACAGGAGGCAGAGAGACTGCATTAAATTCAAAATCCATTAACAGGAGCTTCAACCAACCTCAAGCAGTCATTTCTAATGCAACTAAAAGAAGGTAAAAGTGCTTAGCTTTATTGTTTTTACTGATAGAACTGTACTTTTTGAAGCAGTATGCTGCACATATTTAACTGCTTCTACATATGTTTGCAAATATAACTTCTGTTGATGCCTCTCAAATGCATTTGAAAGATACTTGGTGTGTCTCCATGCCCTAGTGTAACTCAGTGAGGGTTGCTACAAGTACTAGTAGCTAAGAGCCCTTCAGAGTAAGACTTAATGGAAACTGAAAGGATACTAAAGGCAAATATTCAGATGCTAGTCCAACTTTTTGTGTCTTGATAACAGAACAAATATTACTGTGTGCACACCTATGTATTATTGCAAACGCTTTTTGGGCTTTGCTTGGAAAAGTTGTCTTTGCATGGATGATGCTTGTCACCTCAGCTGAGCTGTGGAGCTGCCAGGGCTGGCTGAACTTGTGGTGCAGGAATTGCTCCATCTCCTTCAGCCTGGTGAGGTTTTCCTTACCTTGCTTCAGGGAATGGAGTAGCGAATGAATTGTTTTATCTGGAAGGTAGCAGCTCTGTCTAACCCTGCCTCCATGCTGGTATGCCTTATGGAAAGAAGTGTCTATGTGGTGGTTACCCTGCTAAAAGAGGGTGCTTGAGACTGTACAGCAGTGACATTAGTTTTTATGTATTAAGTCTTTTTGTTATATATGTATATCATGTACTTCAAAAGCATCTCTTGTGATTATTTGTATATGTATAGCTGTATGAAGTTAGTCCTTGTTAGGCTAGGCTATTTTGTCCTCCTCTGTTGGTTCTAGGTCACTTGGACCTTCTGCCAAGTTGATTTTTGGCACAGGTTCATGGGGTTAGTCAGGAGTCCTCCATGGGAATCCTGAAATGTTTTTGAGTTTGAGTCTGTGTGCCTTCAAAGTGAGCACAATCTGTACACTGCATCACGTTCCCACCTTCCAGAACAAAGAGCTATAGGATTAGCCTAACAACTTAGGAGGATGGAGAGGAAAACCATAGTGAACGGCTACCTATTTCTAGATATGGTTCTACCTGTGCATATAATTAGAAGTTAAGAATTTCCTGAGCTTATTTTTTAGCTCATAAAATGGTCAGAAGCAGACTGCAATTCTTGTGATTTTTCTAGTTTTTTGAGACTTTAACACAATGCAGTATCCTCTCTCTTTTTTAATCTATAGAGAGGAGCTGAGCAGTTTCCTTGACATTCAGCTTCTGAGCTAAATTTTCCCTTATCAGGAGAAAACATTTAAGTCACTTGAAGACTAGTAGAAGATAAACAAGTGCGGAGAAGTTTTTTTTAGTACTTTTGCGCATGTCACTTAAAGTTTGATCTCATGTGCTTAAGAAATCTGCTCATCTGTGTGGGGGTGGCCATTTTCCTCCCTGCATGGAAAAGTTCCCTTAGGGTGGAAAGAGGGGAAATTCTAATGGGCTACAAAACAATGTCTTTAAATTCTTGATTGCTTTTAATATTGAGTATGTAGCGTCTACTGGAATTATTAATCTTATTTCCTTCACTTGACTCTTTGGGGTCTTCCTTGAAGACAGAGAGCAGAGGCAGAGTTTTTCTGAGACATCACGCTAACTGTTGGGTGCTTGTCTTTCACAGACGTGCCTATGAGTTAGCCAACTGCATGGTGGCTGCCTGGTTCCTCCCAGAGGGCAATGCAATGAAATGTGGTATGTTCTAGACAGTGTGTGGGACGCATGGATTTCGATGGCTGCTGCAGGAGAGGAGTATTTGTTGTTGCTGTGGGAAATGTGTTTTGTTTTTGTTGTGTTCTATTTACTTTAGTGTGGTGTGTTTTCATCTGGTGCGAACAGGTTGTATGCTTGGAATAAGAGTTTAGCAAAGCTGGAGAGACAGAAGTGTAAATTCTGAGGAAAAAAGGCAGAACCTAATAGGTGGCATCTGTTAAATAATCTTCTGTACTAGTCCCAGGTCAGGATAATGTGATGGTCAGAGATGCTATTTGTGAGCTTTCTAGGATGTAACATGCTTCGTCTGTGCTCTCCTAGCAATGTATGCTCCTACTTTGGCTCTTAAGATTAAATATCTAAAAGAGTACCTGTTTTGCTTTTTAAATACAGTGAGTGATTAAATAAAAGCGGTTACTATTCTTCGTCAGTCATTACCTTTCAAACACCATTATGGCCACAGCAATACTATAAAAGGTATTCCTCTTCTCTCATGCCAGCTTCATGTTGGAGGAGGTACTGTCCCAGCATCTGTCTTAAATCTACACCAGTGTGCAAAGCACTGTCTGAACTACTCAAACTGGTCACAGAAACTGGAATTATCAGCACTCTCCAGTGATGCTTAATCAAATCTTCCTCGAGGAAACTGTGGTAGAAAACTAATGGCAATGACAGCTTAGCTTTTTTTTTCCTAAGGCTGAAAATGTGTTAAGAAATGATTCTGCCCCATCCCCTGTGACGGTTAGGGTTACACAGTGTGTGGGAGTGAGTGGGGCAGGGAACTATGGGGTTCCAAGACCTACAGACACAGGGGACCCTTGCTTATTACGCTGGCATGTGTCCTAATGTCTTTGCCTTGGCTCTCTTGTCTTGTCTGCTTGAATTCCCTGTAACAGCATTACTACCATGGTCGCTAACAGCTTGTTTGAGAGGAAAATTGTACTATGATGGGTTTTGAGATGTACAGATAGTTTTAAGTTTTGGTTACTCACAAACAAAAATAATCCATGTGTGTCATCTTTTCCACAAGGAGTGTAATCAGATCCTTGCCTAGTTAATTTAAGTACTTGTCTCCCAAGGCTTTGGTGAGAAATGAGGAGGGGGGAGGATCTTTCTGTATGTCAGACAGTGGCCTTTAACATAAAACCTGCTATTTTGGTATGAATATTGGAGGCAGCAATCTTCAAATTTGCTTTCAGATGACATTTATGAGCTAAACTCAATCATTTACATTTGTGGAAAGCTGACATTGAAGGAACTTGTCTTTAAACCAGAGTGCATAGATGGGAAACTTTTTTGTTAGAATACCTCTATTTATAGGATGGATTTAGATGGGAAATCTGGCAAGCTGCCCTAACAGTACAAATCACTGGAACTTTTCAGTCCTTTTGTGCATATCTTATCACTTTAACATCACATCTACAAGGTATTGACTGTAATAGGAGCCCTGGTTATTTATAGATGTATAGCTAAATTACAGGGGGAAAGGTTTATTTTTTTATTGAAGAAGCAAAGCCCAGAAAGTTCATCTGATTTATGCGTAATTATGTATGCAGCCAGATCTTGGTATGAACTAGGGAAAAATTTTTTGTTTGAACTTTCTAGTGCTTATATTCAAATTTTTAATTAACTTTTTCTCTGTAATTCTCAATATGTTTCTATTGTAATTCTCAATATGTTTTGATAGCATTCAGGGAACAAAAGGTAAGGCTTACTGTGCCTAATTTGACACCTGTAAATTCCTGCAGATGAGCAAGTAAAGAATGCATGGCCTTTTGGGAGGGAGGGGGGAAAACAGAAAGCTTATATTATAAAAGCAGTAGATCAAATGCCACTTAGATTGATTTGTTAATTAGAAGTTGTATTTTCCATCTGTGCAATTACAAACAGATTTATTTTACCTGCATAATATGATAAGAATCAAAAAATACAAAACATCTCAAAGTTTATTAAATCAGTTATTAGTAAGTGTAATAGACCTATGCCCAAAACATGAGGCCAGGATTATTTTTGCACCTTTTCTGTGTTCTCATGCTTTATTTGGGAGATGGGAGAATTCTTCAAAGTCTTCTTATCTTTCTGAAATATTTATGGCCTTAAAAGAATTGCATATAGGAGACCAGTTCAGTAAGGAACTGCAACTGATGCATAATCTTAAATTTATGCACAGTTTCAGAGTCTTATTGAATACTTACTGTCCCATTCTGCACAATATGGTGTATGACTTTCAAGTTAGTTGACCGAAATTGAATCATGTGGAAACTTGTGCAGAAGCCAGATTTTCTATGATGCAGTTTGAAATTTTTTCTTCTAATGGATTGTGCCTTGAAAATGACTTAAGAATGCTTTGAACAAAGCTTAGATAACTTCATTTTAAAGCTATAAAATCTTAAGAGAATTAAAACTTGGAGTTTAAATTCTGGTACGTGCAGGATGCTTTTGCCATTAGGAATAGACTCTAGAAGGAAGGCTTGGAAGGATTAGGCCTTGGAAAGGCCTTCATGAGGATTAGCTTTTGGTTCAGAAGTGGTTAAATAATGCAGAACCACAAAAGGTTAAATGACACTGATCTTTTCTCCTCACAAGAATTTCTCTAGTGCTAAGTTGCTGTAGGTATGGGTAAGGCAGCTGAACATCAAGAGATGAAAGAGTAAAAGGAAGCAGTTGAAGTGAGTTCTGGAATGTATTTTTCTAGGAAGGCATGACAAAACTGAACTGCGTAAGGTTGTCTCCATGCCCAAGGTCCCATGTAATTGGTATATAATACTTGATTAGTTTGCACATTTTGTGCTGTTTTTTATAATATTTCTTGATTGTGATTTTTTGTTTTAAAACTAAATGACATTTTGCCTTGTGAAGGCTGGCAGGTCACTAATTTATGCTGCTGCTGTCCTGGATTGAAAAGACAGTTGCTGATATTGTGCTGAGGAGAGACATACTGGAGCTACTGGTGGTAAACTGCGATGGGATTATAGTTTTATAATCCCAGTTTTAGGAAAAGTGGAACATACACCCAGCACAGTAACAACAGAGGTGCTAGAACTGAGTGCGTTCTCAAGTAGCGTGAGGGTTTCTGATGTGCAATTAGCTCTCAAACTTAATTCTTTCAGCTTTGGTATTGGGAATGAACCTGTGCTGCCTCAAGATGAAACCTTCAATCTCTGTGCCTCTTGAACTGTGAAGAAGGGTTCTGATAACTTTACTGTATTGTGGTTTTTAATGGAATTTAAATGTGAGTAATTGCATTTCTTTGGATGATACATAGGTAAGACTGGTACCTTCTGAAAGGCTGACATTTACTGTGCCTTTATTGCTTTCTTTTCTCTCCTGTATTCCTGTTATTCACATATGTGCTTTGAAAAGAGAAGGTAAATCAGTTGACTTCTGAAGTCAGGATATATTGCCTTAAAATGTGTTTAAAGTATCACCTCAGCATTCCCTCTTTGAAGTAACTTTCATCTAGTAATACTCTAAGTCCCTAGTTTTAACTCTGTGCCTTCAGCTGATTTGCCTTGACTCCTGAGCATCCCATGGGTAGATAAGCTTTTAATGTATGTTAGGCTGGGTTTTTGCTGCAGGGATCTTTACATGGGTATATGTGGGCAGAACCACATTCCTCTGCACACATGAGAAATCAGCTGTGAGCCTGCTCTGGCTGGCAGGTGTGTCACCAGGCACTGGCAGGGTGCTGGTGTTGGCAGGCTCTGAGCCACCTCCATCCTAGGGCTGCATGAATGGTGTATACAGCTATCCGACTAGAGTCAGCATACCAGTCACGGTGAGGGCAGCAGTTCAGGTCCTGTCATGCTCCTTTGGGGAATTTAATGCTGAGGGAAAGCAAATAAGTTTATTTTTAAGCAGTGTTTTCAAATATGTGTTCTTTCACATTTAAGTGTTAAAATCCTGTGGTTAGAGGTGCTTATATACAGTGCCAAAAAGCACTTGAGTTTAAAAAAAGGGTTTCTCTAAGTTTTTGTGCATACAGAATGATACTTAAAGTCAAGTGCAAAATGGAATTCATCAAAATGTTTTTTTGGTTGACATAACATAATTTTATTATTACTTTCATCACTCTTATAGCTATAATTTTTCAAAAAACAGGCAAGCTGTTTCCAATTCCTACCCTGAACAATGAACTTGGTGTTACCAAAGGCAGCATGGAGTGGAAAATTTTCTATTGACACAGGCATTATTTGTCAAGATTACTCTGACACTTTTACTGCCTGTTAAATGTGGGAAGGGTAGGAGAAAGTGGAGAGCTTAGGGTCTGCACGTGTGTGTGTATGCATGCACAAGGCTATGTGTGACTAAAGTTAGCTTTTTATGAGCCTCCAGAAATTTCAGCTCTTATTTTGAACAAAGGTTTAGGAAGGTTCATAATTCTTCTGAATTGCTTATCTAAATCATTCACCTAACCTTTTTTAATTAACAGGAAGAGGGCTCCACAGTGTCTAAATCAGAAGACTGAGTCTTGTTTCTGCCAATTACTTGCATATGATTTGGGGATGCTGTGTATTTTAGTCTTTATCTTGCTGTAATACTGCCTTGATTCCCTGGAAGTGTGCTAACTAATCTTGGTAAGGGAAAAGTACCTGATGCCAGGTGAGTGCAGGAACAGTTTGGTACTTGGCTCCTCTGCCAGAATGTCAAAATAATTCTGATTAAAATGAGATAAGCATTCTTTAATATATTTTCCATGTTAAAAGGAAAAAAAGCGAATAGAAGTGCAAATTCTTTTGCAAATGATGTACACTGTAAAACTTTTCTGTGCTTTAACTTCTGTTCATTGTGATTTCCAAAGTCAAATTGAACTACTTTACAAAAGCCAAACCTACTCTGTTCTGTTCTGCACACTGTATATGCTTAAAGTAAATACCTTCTGTGGCTCATTACCCTGTAGGTTTAACAGTCCTGGAATTGATTGTGATGGCTTAGGAAAAAAATTGCCTTTTCCCTGCCCCCTGAGCCTGGTGCTGCAGCAGCTGCTCTAAGGTAGCGAAGGGACCTTTGTGGGGAGGGTGATGTAGCTTTGGGGGTGTTGGGGCCAGATAAAGAGATTAATCCCCTCAGCCAGAGACCACTGTCCTGTTAGGCTTGTTAACTCAGCTGCTTGAGAGCAGTGCCTGCCTCATTTCAGCTGAAATGCAACAGTTTGGCTTAAATTGTGTGTAAAAAAAAAAGTTTGCTAATCCACCTTCTGAGCAGTTGAGTAGGCAGCCTGGGGAGAAATGCTTCCTTCAAGCTCTTAACATTGAGCTCAATTCTTTTTTAAAGCTAAAATTGCTACCACCGCACGCTGCCCTGGGTGCAGACCTTGCACACATGTTTGCCCATCTCCGATGTGCTCTGGCCGTGACTGCACGGCTACTCCTGCAGCATGTGTGCTAGCAACCTCCCTTGCCTTGGGGCTGACCCTGATGCCTGGGAGGGGACAGCTGGGCCCCTTGCTGTTTGTGGGGGTAACTAATGCCATGAACTTGGGTTGGGTAGGCCATGGACCCCCAGGTACTGAGCATCCCACCCCAATGGCTGGGAAATAGTGCAGGCTAAATCCTCTTCACAGTGGGTGTGAGGTGGCTCACGTGCCTTGCTGAGGGTTATTTGCTATGGAACATCGACTGTTGCAAACAAGCTTAATTTACTACTTTCATTGTTTTGGTTATGTGAGGTTTTGACAGGCAGAATGCAGTGGATGCTGCTTCTAATCCTTTGAACAGTTTGATCTCACTTGTGCCCTAGGTCACTGTTGTAAATATTTTTGCTTGAATCGCAAGAATTCCCCATTTGCAGCCCTGTTATTCCAGATAGTCCTAAAACCCATTTTTGGTACTAAGGCATATGCCACTTTCTGTTTTTGCATCTACAATATATAGCTTTAATGTGAACTGCTCAGCAGTCCCAATGTGCTCATACTCATTCATTAGTGCCATAAAAACCTTGAGATTTATTTAGTAAGTCCTGATATGCAGAATATTTTACTTTCATTTTAAATGGTATTGTGTCAAGGCCTTTCTGAAATTATATTTAAAACTTAGTAGCTATGGGCTTTAGAACTGTGTTTAGAATAACTTTGTCAAGGCATATTTGAGTTTTTATTGCTGTATTAAACCACTTTTTATTATGTCATAAAATGCATAGGCAGTATTTACACTTCCAAATATCTTAAGTATGTAACCAAGCCCTTTAGAAATGGTGAGATATTGGCATCACTCACTTCAGTGAGGTCTTGCTTTGTGCGAATGCTGCTGTGTCATCCTCTCATTATTGTGTGGATGTGTTTGCTGGTGTATACATAACATCTTGGTTAATCTATCTTATGTGGGTAGAGAACTTATGTGATCAGCAGCCCTTAATGGAAGGCTTGCCATGTCTTGCTGCTGTAGAGAGGGACTGCTGGCCTACTCACTGGGCTGGGGGACTGGAAGTCAGGAGAGAGGGAGTCGATTCACAGGGCTGTTGCTGAGCCATTTTTGTCTGACCTTGAATATTCTTGAGCAGATCACTTAAATCCCCTGAGTTACTGTGCTTTTTTTTTTCAAAAACAGGTAATGAGTTACTTAACTACTCTTTGAAAAGTGTTTGGATACCTGTAGCTGAAAGATTCTGGCAACATATACTATTACAGTGTATATTACTTTTCTGTATGATTCAGATGTCCTTTGCATTCAAGAGGATATTTTTGACCATTATTTTTCCATTAGGCATTGCTAACTGATAATAAACCTAGGTATGTTCCTTAGCAGTGCACAGGAATCCTTTGCGTGCGAAGAATGATGTGATTGTTTTGCTTGAGTGCCTGTGAATTGCTTTGGCAGAAGTACAACTTCATATTTTAAAAATATATTCCACATTGCTCTATTAATGTACCTTAGCACTGTTCTTCAGGGACTTGTTCTAGCACTGATGGGTAGTAGTCAAATTTCCTGTGCTAGCGCAATCTCTTGCATCAGTTGAGGCTACTGACAAGTATACTATTTCTACAACAGGTATTTGACCTTTAAAAACTGGCCTTGGATCACTTAGCTGCTTCACGTTCATCCCAAAATTGCTATGACACTTTAATGAGGATGAGCCTGATGTTCAGGTTTCATTGTGAAGCCTGTTTGGAAGTAGGATGCAAAATGCATATTGTCTACAACTAAACATTGGACTCTAAGATTCTCTCTGGGTTTGCCTATTGCTTTGGTGCGCATTTTTCTTGGATCTTGGTGGGTAACAAAAAATGTAAGTGTACTGATGCTTTTACCAGAATTAGCATCTAGATTAATTGTTGGACCCAAGCTTGGTCAGGAAGCTTTACCTTCTGGGATTTGTTTTTGTTGGAAAGCTAAGCTGAGATTTGAAACATCAAATCACTATCCCTGCCTCTGTCCCTCCAAACTTATCCAAGATCATAAAAGCATTACTGTTGGAGTTGAAACCAAGTGATTATTTTTTACTTTTGTGTTCTGTTAACTTTTTTGTGTATGTGCTGGCTTTGACTGGGATGGAGTTGATTTTTTCCCATAGTAGCTAGTATGGGGGTATGTTTTGGATTCTGCAGAAAACAGTGTTGATAATACAGGGTTGTTCTCATTACTGCTGAGCAGGGCTTACACAGAGTCAAGGCCTTTTCTGCTTCTCACCCCACCAGTGAGGAGGCTGGGGAAGCAAAGGAGTTGGGAGGGGACACAGCTGGGACAGCTGACCCCAAACTGACCCAAGGGATATCCCACACCATGTGAGGTCATGCTCAGCAATAAAAAGCTGGGGGAAGAAGGAGGAAGGGGGGATGCTCAGAGTGATGGCATTTGTCTTCCCAAGTCACTGCCCTGCTTTCCTGGAGATGACTGAACACCTGCCTGTCAGTGCGAAGGAGTGAATGATTTCCTTATTTTGCTTTGCTTGTGGGCATGTGTTTTGCTTTACCTATTAAACTGCCTTTATGTCAACCCACGAGTTTTCTCACTTTTACTCTTCTGATTCTCTCC
The DNA here is from genome assembly GCF_000690535.1 of Cariama cristata. Lineage (NCBI taxonomy): Eukaryota > Metazoa > Chordata > Aves > Cariamiformes > Cariamidae > Cariama > Cariama cristata. Next base: position 15,531 of record NW_009632744.1, on the reverse strand, counting down.
CTATCCCACTGTGAGGGGAGTGAGTGAGCAACTGGTTGGTGCTGAGCTACCAGCTGGGGTTAAACCACAACAGTATACCTCAAATTGGGGAAGAAAACAGTGAAAGCTGCGATTTTTTTTTTTATATAGAAGTAAACCAAAATATTTTAATGCTGCCGAAGTTCCACTTTCCTCATACAAAATAAACACCTTCCTTTGAAACCCTTTGGGTTTTAACAAAATGATGTTTTTGATAGAACTGTTTCCTCATTTTTACTATTCTGGGGATAGCTTTGAGATTAACATTACAAGAGTGACTGATTTGAAAGCAGGTTATCCTGAATGGCTATATTTCAGCTCAGTAGCTCTCTTGCTTCTCAGAGTCTAACAAAGTCTGCCATAAAGGGAATTCTCTTTCCTAATATGGGGGGGAGGGGGGGACAAAACACCACCCCCCAAAAAAAAAAACCAAAAAACAAAATGCCCAACCACCTACCTCCCCTCTCAAGTTCCTAACACAGAAACCAAGGGGTCTTCTAAACTTGGATTCCAAGGGCTTCCTTTGGAGATTACTGACAGCAAATGGAAGACATCACATCTGGAGATAAAGTTTTAAGAAGTTCAGACCATAAGTTTGACAAGTACTTTTTGTGTAAACAGGCAAAGTATCTAACTAAAAATGGTGAGAAACTCAAATTCAAAACATGAAAACAAGACACATTTTTTTGGAGTATGCTGACATCTGTTACATCGCAATGTCGGACAGTCATGCATAACATCCCCTGGGCTGTCCAACCCTCTGCACAGCTAATCCAGTCTTTGATCAAAGTCCACCTCATTCACGCAAGGGCAGGAGGGTTTTATAGGTGAACAGTGTACCTATATTGAAGATCTGGGGTAAACATGGCCCAGAGAACTTTCATGAAGGTTTCCAGTTTTGTACCTATTGCATGAGTTTAATACCACCTGGGTCCTCTATAGCACACTTTGTCATCTGCTGCTAGTAGCTCTTAAAGGAAGAAGCTCTGATGCAGGTGGTGCTTGAGCATTGAGAGAGAGAGAGCATCACCTGCCGAAGGTCTCTGTCTAGAGCTCTGGCAATACAGCTGCACAGCTTGCACAAAGGTTATGAATTCTTACTGCTTGCAAGGAAACACTCTACCAGGTTCAGAGAAAACAAATCATTGAATCAATTTTGAGATTAAAATGGGTAATTTTATGAGTTCCCAATAAGCACCTATGCTCAGGGAAGGAAGAAAGATGTGCTGTGAGTGCTACATGCCAATCAAAACAGCTGGAATTTCCAACACTGCATAACAGCAATTATCTATTCAGGCAGAAGGTATAAGTAAATAGTAATTCATGGAGGTGATTCCATAGATGATTTCTGAATAACAAAATATATCTGAAAATCATGAGCTGTTTCTCTTCCAGGAGGTGGGGAGGCATTCTATGAGTTACATTATTTATGACTTATTCATAGAGCTCAGCCTGTGCTTCTACTGTATATGCTCCGCATCTTTTATAGATGAAGGACTTCCTTCTGCAGGGCTCTGTATTGAGGAACTTTCAAAGCTGCTAAATTTAATTTAGGAATCAGATGTTATCTGTGACCTCCTTTGTCTCTTCAGTCTCCATTAAAGTATGCTTGCTTCCTTTTTATTGCATTGATTGAACTTTTTCACATAATCAGACAAAATCCAAAGTCCTCTAGAATGCTAAATCTTGAAAAAATCGGGTCTTGTTAAAACAACTGATTTAGACATGTTTTGGCAGTAGTGGGCTCTGCTCTTTTTTTTTTCTTTGAGGAATGAATTTTTAATAACTGTTTCTGCACATCCTAGTGTGCAGCACTGGAGTTACTGTGAAAAAGATGGACTAAGTCACAAACACAAAGAAGTAGTAGCTGTGGTGTTGACAATAATCTTTGTTATCCTGCAGTCACTCAAGCAGTCTCTGGCAACCAGGTGCAAGTTGACTTAGTGGGCTGGAAAAGTGGTTAGCTATAAAAGTTGAGGGGGTGGGGGGAAGATGCTTTTGCAGATGCATACACTCCTTTTTTTTTAACTTATTCCTAGTTGTCTGTCAAGCCAGCTTTTTGGTTTGGATTTATCAGATAATATATTTTATTTCTACTGCTGGTAATCATAAATACTGATTTAGTAGTTCAATCACCTGCTTTGTTTTTGTGTGTCTAGATCTTTGAGCATGTCACAGTGTGACTTCCTTCATGGTCTATATTTTTTTAAAAAGATGTTCAGCTGCTTGAGCTTTGGCTTATAAGCTCAGATGGACCTGGAATACTAAAATCAGAATGTGCAGGTCTTCATTCATGTAGGACGAACGTATTTTTCTGCAGTATCTTTATCTGGCAGGGAATATGCTCAGGTTCC
>NW_009632744.1:2213-13136 GCF_000690535.1 Cariama cristata | reverse complement strand
GTGTTTGGCATTCTTAATGCTGATGACAGGAGCTATCAGCAGTTCTGCTGTTGCTTTTACCCTGACACATTGCAGTTGCTCTCTCAGTCCATCCTAGGAATGCATGCCTTGCACCTCTGCAGATTAGTCCTGACTCTGGTTGGAGAATCAGTAAATTAGTAGATATATTTATCAGCCTGTTGATTTAAAAGCAGACATGCCTTCCCCAATACATATCTTCCCTTCAAATATGTGCTTATGATACCCCTTTAACATGTTTTTTCATGCAGACATGCTTTTATATTCTGAAATCTTGCTATTTTATCTTTAAAATTTCTCCTTCTGATTATCATCATTCTGAATGATGACAAGCCATGGCAATTGATGTGGTTAATATGAGGAAAGTTTTTGGAGCCATATTTAGTTTTACAGTGAAATATTAAGACTAGGTGTTCATTCCCACGCTAGTGCATATTATGTCTTTCAGAAATCTTGCTATCATAACACCTTTGTCAGTTTATGGTCAGCTCATACCCTTCAGCTTATTTCTATTCATAAGGTTAAAGCAGCAATGAAAATCCTAATGTTTTGATGCATGTGAAATAGCATGTTTTTCTTGGGTTTTTAGCAGCATTTTTCAGAGCAAACAACTATATGCCTTCTACATATGATGATGCAAAATGAATATTTTTCTGCTTAAATTTCTTATCAGCATGTGCATATGTGGACTGAATAAAGGCAGGAATTTGCATGTAAAGGAATTGGCAGCTGTTGCCCTTTTCATGATGCTCATGATTATTTTAAAAACATGAGTTCTTTCACAAGTACATCAAAGTTCTCCGCCAGGATATGGTCACTCTTCTCCCTCTGCAATTAAATCAAGCCCACTGGCACCTCTATCTTGATTTACGTTTTTACAAATTTTCCACATCTATTATGTTCATAAAGATTATTTCCTTCAAGATGTTTGCTTTTCCACTTTAAACCCAACATTTGATTGAATTGTAACTAAAATAGAGTAGATCAGAATGCCTGTAATCAATCACTTGATTCCCTGGGAGGAATCACTTGCACTTCTCACTTCACTGAACTTGTGGTTTTATCAACATTTCCTGTTAGTAGATCTCAATTTCAACTGTTTGATATTTTTTCATTGCCTTATTTCCTCTGTACCTTTTGCTTCCTGTACATTGGTTTGAATGTTGGAACATGTCTTGTCTCTTTGCTCTATTTTAACTCAAATCTTGCTGTGATAACACTAACCTCTAAGAGCTGCCACCCCTACTTGTTAAAAATAATGTGCTTCTAAGAGCCTTCAGGTGTCACTCATTTAGAGTTATGCTTTCTTGAGGTTTTTGTTCTTGTAAACCTGTAAGTTCCTGTAAACTTACAAGAGAGGGTGTGTTGGTGGTTCTTGTTTTCTGATGGTCTCTTAACCAAAACCTGAGGCTCCAGAAGAAAAGGCAACCAGAGAAACTGAGATGGATTCCAGCAGAGACAAGCTCAACTTCAAATTTTGTGGCTATATACTTATGGGAAAAAGGTGTTTCCACTGTGGGTTTAGATGGAAATTACACAGTTGACCTCTTTGCTTCAAAATCTTTTGACACTTATCTCAAATGTTATTGCTCTATAGCTGAGTGACTCCTCTTAATATCTGAGTAGCCCCCAGTATTAACTCATTCTCATGTTCTTGGAGATGGGGATGAGATATAGGGAAGGTCAATTACTTAACTAAGATCATACGGGAAACTGGTGGTGGATTTACTGCAACATAGCCTTATAGTCTTATTGCATTATCTTTAATTTTCTTGAAGTTTGACTCTAGTTTTTGTTTAATCCTGTGTCATTGAAGGTGGTTACTTCAGTCCCAAACACTCTCCCTGTGGGTGCAAATTATGAGAAGTCTAGTGGTTTGGGAACAAGCTTTGACTAATTATGAGCACTGAGGACACCAAAATGTGTATGACTATCTATTTTAGTGTATTAGATTGGACGAAGGTGGCTCTTCTGCCAGTCTCCCTGTTGGAGAATTTAGTTGGAGAAAGGGAACCAGGGTCTTGCAAGATGAAACTAAGCAAAGATGTCAGTGGTGTACCTAGCGCACTTCAAAAGCTAATGGCTGCTCATGCTGTAGAACCATGCTAGGCATAGTATAAAGGTCCTGGAGTGGACATAGAGTGGACACTGCCCTCCAAACCAGCTGACTGGCCTTCAGATCTAGCTCTGCTGAGCTAGAGTACTCACTAATACAAACACAAGTCAAGTCTGTCAAACTTTATATAAGGCCTGCTCTAAAGGCACTCTCATTCTGATTTACTAATATTTCTGTAATGCTTTTTCAGTGAGACTGTTACATGTGTATGTTTCTACTGTTTGTAAGCACTAAGATGAACACCAGATTTTGGTTGGTTTGCATAGGCTCTTCGGGAACTTGTTGCTCATTGTGGCTGGACTACGCTTGGTCACTCTTTTGGTGCCTTTTATTTGGGTGCATTTAGCTAGAAGTCCTTACCATATGGAGGAAGGCTTAGCGCACACACTAGCTCTTCATGACATGGTTTGCCTGGGTCATCCAAGCTGCAAGGTATTGTTTAAATGTTCTTCTCCCTCTTTGTCTTCCCATTTCAGCTGGGTAACAGAAATATTCTAGGTATTGTTTAAATGTTCTTCTCCCTCTTAGTCTTCCCATTTCCAGCTGGGTAACAGAAATATTCAGAACAAGCAAATAACTGTGACTAGAAAATGTTGTTTGGGGTTCTACTAAAACTTGTAAGATTTGGGTTTTTCAGATGCTGCCCAGGACGTCTGCCACAAATGTAATGTGAATAACAAATCACTGAGTTGCAGTAAATGAATTGTTGTTAATAAGCAGTATTGGTTTGGTTTTGTAATAAAACCCAGCTTTAGAGATATAATTTTGCTAAAATGTAGGCAATAGGGGGGTAAACACTTTCAAAATAAACTGCAGTGCTGTCCCTGCAGGATGCTGCTAGGTACTGGGAAGTCTTAAAATCCCTTCCATTACTTCTGTCCTTCAAATCACTTTTAAATCTTTTAAGAGAAATACCCCAAAATAACAGGGCTGCAGCATGAAGCAAGAGACTAGTTATTGTTATGTAATTATTTGGAGGAAAGGGGGGTTATTTTTCTCTTATCCCTGACTGATACTGCATATCATTAATTTCTGCTGGAAGAAGAAACCAGCAGGTGTCCATCTTGCACCCATCTTTTGCTTTAAATTAATTTGCTCTCTCTAACTTCATTTCAGTAGTTTTTCTCTTCCTGCTCTTTCCATTACTCTTCCTTACTACCATCACTGGGAGTGAGCAGGACACCCAGAGAACTATGGAATTTAGAAGAAAAACTTATTAAAACTCAAAGTGTAGCTGAGCAGCATCAGTGTTTTGCTTGATGGTCATTGAGGAGATGGTAGGATGCACAGAACTGGCAGCAGCAAAGCACCTTGTGCAAAGGATGCCTCGGGAACTGGTATCTGGGAATAAGACTTGTCTGCAAAGTCTCCTTCTGCAAACTCTTGTTGCAGAGGAAAGATCAATGCTAAGCCTTACCCTTGTCACTAGTATACTTCCAATTTTATAATACTGGGGTTAGGATAAGCTATATACACCAAGATGTAAACTTTTGCCAGTGTCAGTTTTTCAAATGTCTTTCAAACTGGGCTGTTAAGTAGTTTAAAACTCTACCCTCTGCCTTGATTCTGTACTTAATGGGTGCGCACCTAAAGTGTGCAGCAATTCACCTGGGTGATTTGTATAAAGGTGGTGGCTCCTGATGCATGAAATGGGTGGTTAGGCAATACACTGCCTAATGAAATAGGATAGCAGGTGGCAACCTCTGGTTCCTGGGGTGAGTGGGGCTTTCTTTCCACAGGGATGAAAGTTTTTGGGAACAAGAATATAGAGGAACTTGATCACTGGTTAAGGATATTAATCCTTGGAAAACTACTCTGGGTAAAGGTCAGAGAAAAACTTCTGTTTACCAATTATTTATGAAAAACCTGTAAAACATGTCAAGATGTTCTGAGTCTAAATCTACCTGTGCAAGAATCTAATGCCTTGAGGGCATAAATAAAAACAAAAACCCCACAACACCTCACTAGGCCACTGGAGAGGCCTTCTTTGGTTGGAACTTGATTTATATAATTAAGTTTTGTATCATTCATACTTCCGCTGACTTGCTTTTCTGAATCAGAGTCTAGTTAAGAGATTTTAGCTTATATCCAGCTCTGAGCCAGTGGTGAAGTTGAATCTTATTAACAAAAACAGGCTACTTGCAGTTCTGTACATTTAAAATGAAATGAAAACCAATACCCAACCTTGAAATGGACCAATATTTTTTTCTTAGACTTTGCATGTGTCTCAATACGATGTTTTAAAAATAGTTTGTCACCATATTCAGTAACTGTAGCTGAGCCTGGGGCTGGAAGTAAATTTACCTACGTGCAGGGATCCATAACGCTGGCTGCTGAGGCTGGAGAGCAGTGCGGCACTTGTTTCTTGGCAAGAAATCATGTAAGTAATCAGCAGGGTCCCAGAAGGTCATCCTCCTTCAAGTGTTGCCTAAAAGGCTTTTTGCTCTTTTCCTTTCCTCTCTTTGAATAGATCCTGTCCAACAGGGTCTGGCTTTGTACATAAATCCTTGCTAAGCTTTCAGTCTGCACTCTGGCTGAGCTAAGTTGTCTCCTACTCCTTGATGTACAAAACTCAAAAGAGATTCCTGGTTGGACAATGCTGATATTTTAGAGCTATGCCCTGGAAACAGACTGTTCCAGTGCCTTACTGACCACCGTGTCTGTAACAGCTGGTTCAGGCTCCTGTCTTGCTCTGCTGTATTGCTCCAGAATGGGAGCTGGAGTGGCTTGGTAGTAAAGAGGACATGGATGAAACTTGTGCCTCTAAATTAGTTGGAATTGGTTGGTCATGGCTGAGAAATCCCACTCTGTTCCCAGTGTCAAGCAACACGAAGAGCTAGCCCCAGAAAAGATGGGCTGCTGTGAACTCATACTAGTTAAACCCTTTCTTCTATGTATTGAAAAGTTTTTGAGAAGATGAAACTCTTTTTTTACAGCCAGAAACTGAAGTGTCCTCCCCAAAATAAAATTAACCTGTTTGGGAAGATCCTGGACTTTGATATCACACTACTATAGAAAAGAACATCTAGGGAACTGGTTGAACTTTAAGTTTTCAATTTCTCAGATCTGCACAACTTTATGTAACAAGTTGTTCTGTAACCAACAAAACTTGGGAGTTTTTTCCTCCCTTCCTCTGTCCTGTCAAGCAATCTTGTGTTTGGGTTTGCCAATGTCTAAAGCAGACTCTGGCCTGCCTTTACCGTTACCAGGGCTAAGGTGTCTCTGCCTACTGATGAGTTTTCTAATGCACATCAGAAATTAACAACTCGGATCTCTACTCCTTTATCAATTTTCTTGAAATACAGATGACTGTTGGATTTGATCAAAAGTGAATTCATAGACAGTGTGGTTAGAGACAGTTGTCTGGTAACCAAAAAATCTTTACGTTAAGAATCTTTAATATTAGATCTTAGATGAGTAAGTGTACTAAGCTTCCTTTTTCAGTTGACTGAAGAATTTCACAGTATGTGAAGGAGGAGGAACTGCATATTATCTTAAGGACACCTTTTTAGTTGATTGGGCTTTGAAGAAAAGTGAAAGCTCTCTGAGACTGTGTATAACTCTTGAATGGTTGGATCCAGAAAGTTTTTGGCAGCAGGTAGACCTGTGAAATTCAGTATAGCACATCATTCTAAAACTTGTGTTCCCAGGCTTGGGATGATGAAGTGATGAGTATGTGTTTAGGTTAATGCAAATTTTTTTTTCACACTTCAAGGGGTAGTATTTCAAATAACATCCTGCAACTTAAAGCATTGTGTGTCCCCTGGACTTGCTGGTTTCTAAGTCTGAAACCAGCCAGAGACAGCTAGGTACAGCATTGTGTGATCAAAATTGCTTTTGACTTTGGTCAGTGCAGGCTTTCACAGGATAAATGAATGTTTGACCAAATATCACTGGATGAAGCCTTCTTTTATTTGGGAAGTGACATGACCACTTTCATATCCACTCAGATTAGACAGACACTATTATTCCAAGGTCATGTCACAAAGGCATATACAGAATAAACTATATGTTGTCCAATTTATCTACATCAGAGGACAGAAAAAGGAGCTGACTCTGCTAGAACTTGATCCAGTTGTGCTTTTACGCCCAGGTTCTGGTAATGAGACCCCTGTGCTCCTGGGGATAACAGGTGTCAGTGTGATTCTTCTCTAACTGGCCCCAAATGCTTTTTTGAAGAGATGTAATGGTTTGATAGACCTGCATCAGGGTGGGAACTGTGGAGTGACAGCATTTTGCCTTGCTTGAATCCCTGATTTTTCTGAATACTTCAGCTGCTGCTTCTGCCTAAATGGAAATATGAGATGTTAATGTATGTTGGTTGCAAAAATTAATTGCTCTTATATGTAAAGGCAAAAAGAGCCATGTGAGTGCTGAGCAGAGACAATGATGTAGACTTTGAAGAAAACCGAGAAAACCTAGAAAGAGGATGCTAGATTTAAAAAACAAACCCAAAACAACAAAACCCTGATGATAAACAGTATACACTGCTACATCTTTCATGGTTAGTGCATGACATCAAGAAAACTAACACAAAGTATAGAAATAGTTCTTTCTAAACACTTCAAAGTCACATGTACGCTGCTTCTAGCATTCAGAAACTTAACTTCATAAACACTAACTGTAATAGTAGGTCTTAAGTGGAACTGATTCTAAAACTAGTAAGAAACCCACCAAAATATTTAAATGATACCTATGGCAAGAATGATGTGCAACATTTCAGTAATACAGAGGCATTTTGTATGCCAGTTTTTTATTTGGAAATAGCTGTCTTCAGGGAGCACGGCCATAGGAAGTTGAGTACTTCTGTTTTTTGGACTGCTGTTAGTGGGTTTATTGGTTTCGGTGTGCATCTTTCTTACCTATATGAATGAAGGCTGAAGTTCTTGTCCAGGTCCAGAATGATGTCCTTCTGTTGCATTAACAAATGGCAGCCTGATGGAGTGATAAATAATTTATGCACTTGGGATATTGATTTTTCTTCAGTGCTTATTGGAAATTATACACTTGTGGCTTCAAGAAATAATTGGTCCAATTTAATTGCATAAAAATTATAGCCCTTTTTAATTCTTTTCAAATGGAACTTTAATGACCACTGAGTGTTACAGAACAGAGCAGAAGAGAGGTTGTCTGCACGGACTGAAGAAATGGGACAGAAATGGCAGGTTTTACAGGTCTAACAAAAAATGACCGCTATAGCAGTGGTTTTAAATGAAGGCTAATGGACATTTGTCTGATCACAAATCAGCCTTTCCACAGGGAAATACTGCAAATTCTAATAAAAACACTTAGTAGTACAAAGCAAATTAGAGATACAGAGTGCCTGGCATATTAAGGAAAAATGTTCCATTTGTAAAACTTCACTGAATAGAAGGTGGGTTTTGTTCTAATGCAAAGTAATTTTCTTTCTAGTGTACTGGTCTTCTATATAAGCTCTGCATCTGGGAGGCAGGCTAAGAACTAAAGTAAGAGAAGGAAGCAATTTCAGTGACTTTGCTAGGTCTTCTATATAAGCTCTGCATCTGGGAGACGGGCTAAGAACTAAAGTAAGAGAAGGAAGGAATTTCAGTAACTTTGCCAAAAATAAGTCTGAATTTGTATTTTTAGGGTGGGGAAAAAAAACCCTACTTCTTGGGATATGATGTTTCTGACTGGTTCTAAATGAAATAAAAGTACCTTGTGAAACATGCCTCCCTGAATATTCAAGTTTGAAAGAACTAAATTGACTAGCTTCCCCAGAACATAAAAATAGATTGTAAGGCTCTTCTGCACTCTTTGCTTAAATAATCAAGGACACCCATTGTAAGGCTCTTCTGCACTCTTTGCTTAAAAAATAATCAAGGACACCCAACTGCAAGCAGGTTTTGGTGAAATCGCATGGTACTCTTGTTTTTTACCATTTTAATTTTTTTAGAAAGCCATTGGGAAACTGACTTTATGAAATAGATATTTTAGAATGAGATTTCAAACCACTCTGGAGCAATAGTTACATTTACAATTTTAAGATGGAATTTAAATTAATCTAAAATGTAAAGGGATGAGTATGGTTTGATCTGGCTTAAACTTATCATTTTTTCTGAATAAAAATGGGGAAGTCAAACTATTTCTATCTGCAAAAGAGCGTCCCTTGAATTGGATGTGAAACTTGTGTAGTCTAATCCATTCTGTCCATAGCAGGAAAAAACCAAAACAAATAGGCGCTATTTAAAAATGGAAAAGCTGCCAATTTTCAGCACTAATAATGAGATGGTATTCATAATAACTCATACTGGTGATCCCTGTAATGCTAACAGTAGGCTTAATGTGGCATGTTAAATGGTGAACTGATGCCTGGTTCTAGCTGGAGACTGAGAGTTGCAGAGCATTTCAAAACATTTTCCAGGGGAACAGACTAGATTGAGGAACTGTGACACAGGCAAATAAGCAAAATGTCTTTAGTTATCTTCTAACACCAGCCTGGGCACTAAAACAATACTATCAAGGTTTTGATCCAAACTGCTGCCTGCGGGGGATGTGTGGTGGGGGTGGTTAGCGGTATCTGCATAACTACATGATCTTTGGGGCACAACCTGCTAAGGGCATATACTGGATGAGTGCATTTTCTGCCTGTACGCCTTGGAGAACGTCCAAGTCTTCTGAGAAAAGTGTGGGACTTCTGGTGTCCTTTGGATGGCTTACTCCTATCTCAGATTTGTGGTAAATTTGGCCTTTAAGCATTGTGATGGCATGCAGATATTACAACACCAGCTTTCATATTTGGTGGTTTGTTTTAGATGAAGGGAAGGGTCTTTTTTTCAGATTTGTGGTAAATTTGGCCTTTAAGCATCATGACGGCATGCAGATATTGCAACACCAGCTTTCATATTTGGTGGTTTCTTTTAGGTGAAGGGAAGGGTTTTTTTCTTCCTGGGACTCTGGAGTTGTCCTCACCTGTTGCTGGCCAACACAGAGAAACTGTGAAATAAGTTTTGGTGATTCTGTTCAAAGCATGATGTTGTTGCTACCGCTGTACCAGAAACTTGCTGCGATGGTTACATAAGTTTTGGTGATTCTGTTCAAAGCATGTTGCTGTTGCTACTGCTGTACCAGAAACTTACTGCAATGGTTGTGCTGGATATAATGTGCTGTTTCTAGATGTATTCTTGAATCTGCAGGTTTCTAGTTCAAAATGCTGATAATGACTGGACAAGAACGGTCCTCTTGACTGTTTTATTCAAAACTCACAGTAGCTATTACAAATGCTATAAATATAGAATGCATATACATGCTACACTTCAACACATTTTATGACCACCAAACATTTACTTTATGATTGGGGTAGTAATTTTATTAAATATAACATTATGGGTCTTTATTCTGTTTTGGTGCATGGACATATGCAAATAACTCACATTAGCATTTTTAAGAGTGAGATTTCAATGGCAAGCTTGTTAATAAATCCCTGGGTAGTGTTCAGGCTGATAACATTAGCTCCCTGTACTCTTTTATTTGGGCAGCTAATGAATTTTTTTCCCTAGTTGTCAATTCTGAATTGATGAGAGATTAGAATAAACAGGACATGGCTGTGGAATGCCTGAAGCTGTACGTTGTTGTTAAATTGCTGGTTCAGATCCATTTTGGGGTTGGGTAGTGAGCAGTGACTGAAGATCACTTTGTCAGATGCCTTAGCAGTGAAATGAGATCTTAATGTCTCCTGCAGCACAGGCACTTGGGAAGGGGCAGAGGCGGAGGGAAGCCCATGGGCGTGCTTTGTTCTACTTTCTGCCTAAATAGCTTGTTTCTTCTGGAAGATGGTCTTGCTTTCATACACAGGCAGGGTTGATGATAGCAGGGCCTGCAGCAGTATGTGATGTGTAATGTGGGCTGGAGCACAGCATGTGGGAGAAGTTGATATAATTTGGCAATTTATTGTCAGTAAAAAGGAAAATAAATTACTTGCTTGGGCACAGAGCTAGGACCATCTTTGTAATGCTGAACAACACTGGGTCTGAGGAGAACATAGCTTTCCTCTGTAGACCACATACCGAGGGGTAGCTGTTGGGAGTGCAACCGGGGGATGGCCAGGAGCATGGAGTGGGGGCCGCGCGGGGTGTGGTGCAGGGCACCACTTGCTGCTGCCGGTGATGTGCTGGGGATAGCTGGGGAGCGGGAGAGGTTGGGGATGGTGGTGCAGAGCGGGCAGATGTTGGGTGACCTGTGGCAGGGAGAACAGGCAACTGAAGAGAAGATCCGAGATGGAACACAAGCAACCAGACCTTGGTTTTCCTTCAGTCTCCTGCTGTCTGTGCCTCTGGTTAAGTATAAATGCTTTGGAGTGTTTGAAAATAGTCTCCGTAGTGGTAAGGTTATGAGGGGTATATTATAGCAGATCTTCTAAACATGCTGTAAAAGTCCAAGTTGTTGAGATGTCTAGCTGAGGCCCTGAATCTGCGAAACCCTTAGAGCTGAGATTCTATTTAACAAAGTGCTTGTGAACACAATTCACTAACGCCAATGGTGCTGAAAAATGCTTGTGAACACTTTGTGTGTACAACCTCTAAATCCCATAATGTCACAGATGTCCACTATATAGCCTGGTAACTGTTTCTTACTCTTGACTTGTTTCTTTACTTGAGAGTATGGATCCCACATACTGGAGAGAAACTAGAGTTTACTGTTCAATTAGAAAATTTTGTTTTCTTGGACAACATTGATCTCCTGGACTTATGTTATCTGTTGCTGTCTAATAACAGAAAATCTGTTGTCTGTACAGCAGAACCTGAATGAGTCTCCTATACAAGGTAGGATGA
>NW_009632744.1:0-2182 GCF_000690535.1 Cariama cristata | reverse complement strand
AGGTAAGAGGCTTTCAGAACCACAGCAGTTGGCATTTGGCATGTGACTGATCAAACTTGGAGGAAAAAGACAAGTCTGGTTAGCCTAGCCAGGAGGCAGTGGAAAGAAATAGCCGAAGGGCATAGAGCTTTTTCATTTTAGCATTGCATAATTGGATCAGATTTGATTACAAAACAATGGTGGACAGCTGTGAATTAAGAGGCAATATATTACTGCTACTTCTGGTGATATTCTGGACAGAAAGACCAGAAAAATGATTACTCCTAATCCCTGTTCCTTTGGACTCTGTGCAGCAACTGACCAAAAAAATAATTAGCTGTTTCTTACCAAAAACCAGACTGAGAATCTGTGTGCCAGAAACACAAATGAAGGTCTGCTGTTCCCATACCTGCCACTTATGCTCTGTCTATCAGTTCTGAGACTACCCAGACTCCATAGACAGGCCCATGCTGTGCCTTGTCTGGGAGTACTTTTCCTTTCTGCCCTTTTACTTGTCAGCTTTGTCTTAAGATTCCAGCTGAGACCTTGCTGTTAAATGTTTGAGTGAGTTTAGCCTAACACAGGGTGACATTTCCCAGAAAATATAGCTGGCTATCAAGATCCCAGAACATATGCGCTTCCTGGCAGTCGGCTGGTTGCTACTTCATGGAGATCAAATAGAAAAGGGGAAGAAATGACAGTTTGGAGTCTCCCCCCTTCCTCACACCCCCCCACCCCTTGCTCCTTCTGCTTGTTTGAGAGCCCCAGAAAGCCTGCAGGAAAGTTTCCTGGGCTGGTGAAACAAGATCCTCAAGAGTGAAAGAGGGCATATACTTTGTGGGCATCTTCGGCGGAGGTTAGCACTTGGGCAACAAAGCTTGTCATCTACCATTTGACTGCTGTTGCATATGTACTGTAACCTGGGGCCCCTTATAACTTGTGTTTTTTATAAAACTGACTGCTGCCCTTCTGCAGAGCTGAAGAGAAAGGTGTCCAAGATGGATAAAAGGTGATGGTATAAACAGGAGATTCGGTTAGACAAGGAGCAGTAGTTGAAGTAGGAAGGGATGGTGCTCAGGTACAGCAATGACTCTCTATGGTGTTGCAAAAAGGCAATGACAGTTGCAGTTACTGGGAGAAGGGAGCAGAAATGAAAGGGCAAATTCTCTCTATGGATGGGGAGGTGACTGGGTAGGGACTGATAGTGCTGAGGATGATGGCAGGACTGGGACTCAGAGAGGTGAGGGCTGGGACAGCTGAAGAGGAATGGGATGTAAATGATTTGATCAGCTGACTCCTAGGGATGAAGGATTTTATGACAAAGCTGGGCAAAATGAGGTCTAGGGAATTTAGTGGATCTTTGAGGAAAGTGCTGGTAGCAGATGGGCTAACAGCAATAAGAGAACTGATGCTATGACTGGCGCTAAAGGAAGTGCATGTGGGGGCACTGACCACAAGGATGACCATGGACTAGAAAAAACAGCATGCTATCATCCCGGTGATCCTGAGACAGTCTCTCTTATCCCAAGCTGTGATATAGATATTCCTTGATCTTTTTCTCTATAATGAGCTCTGCCAAGAAGGCCAAGCATTTGAAAAGCTTGGGTTTTATTATAGTCTAAGCCAAGAAAATGAATATTTTAGAACAGAAACCTTTGACTATGTAAGACAAAATAGAGATAAAAAGGGATCGTGAATAGCTCTTCCTTGTGGTGTTGAATCCTTCCAAGGAGAGTAAGCGCTTCCAGGTTCGGTTTCATTCAACTCTACTGCTGGGTGGATTTCAATAGACGCTGGTCAACCCTGCCTGGTACCTGGTTCATCAGTGGACAGACTATGGGTCTGCTCTCAGTCTTACTCTTGCTGTAGGCTGTGCTGAGCTTTGCTCAGGCTCTGGGATAACTCAGGCAAGAAGGCACCCTGGGAGGTGTCTTGCCCAAACCCCCTGCTTACAGCAGCATCTGCTGTGACAGCAGGCCTGGAGGCTGCTCAGGGCTTGGCCCAGGTGTCTGGAAAACCTCGAAGGATGCAGCCTGCTCTGTTGCCTCCATGTCCTTGCTGGGAAAAAACATTGTGCTTGTGTCCCTGTCCCAGGCTGGAGGCTCTGCTCCTCCCAGGCAGCAGAAACACCCCTTGTCACACAGGGCCCTGTGGGCCCCTAAGGAAGCGTGCCTGGCTCCGCGGGGAGCGCATCCCCAAACCC
>NW_009632743.1:22688-44012 GCF_000690535.1 Cariama cristata | reverse complement strand
GGAGCAGGAGAAGAGTGTGAGGAGTTCTCTCTCTGAGGAGGAAGGAGCAGCAGAGATGCTGCCTTTTCTGTGTCTCTTTCACCTTCTCACTCCTCAGTTATTTTGGTTTCCTCTTGGGAAGAGGAAACTTAGTGAGGTGAGGCCACCTGGGACTCACGACATTCTTCATTTGGTCCTGTGTCTGGAGTAGTTTGGAATATTTCTGTGAACAAAGATAATTCACATGGTGTAAGGTGTGTGTTGATATAACTCTTATCCTGTCTGGAAGGGTAAAGAAAAAATATATTTTTTGTGAATTTTTAAACTTTAGAAATCTGTGTGTCCCATTCTTGCTTTTTTGCCAATAATATAATACTATAGATATTACAAGTTTCTTTTTCCATGCTGTAGATACTTGCATATTATATCACAGATGTTATACTTCACTTCAAAATAAATTTTAAATGAAGAAATGGATTGTAGATTTTCAAATAAGCTTTTCAAGGACATGATTACAATTTTCTTTGATATCTTAATATGTTTTCAAGAAAGAATAATATTCCGTAAGTATATTACTTTTTGTCATAAAGATTAAAAACAGGTTAAATGAGATAATGGTTTTATTTTTCTTTTCAAGTGAAAGATTTACAGAATGAGGTTGGAAAATTGTGTGTAGGCTGATGTTTTATGTTGTAGCTGGTTATTACTCAGTGAGTCACAGTAAGTTTCCAGAGCTTGCCACACCTTAAGGTTAAACTGCCTCAAACCAGGCAGCAAACTATTAGCAGAGGTGCTTTGAATGATTCATTATTTTTTTTAATGTAATTTTTATGTAACATATTTTTAAACAATGTGTAAAACTTTGCTGAGACTACTCAAATCCCATTTCCTCAGAAAGCCCTTCCTGCTCACCCTCTGGTTCCTCTGATAGCATTAAGGATGACTAAAAAAATTATCTAATTGAGATAGTTACTGGTATTTCCTAGGAAGAATTAATAGGAAAGAGGCCAGTATCCCATGGCATAGGCACATCTAGCTGTCTTTTGGGATTTTGGAAGGACACATCAGAAATCCATGGTGTACATTCAGAAAGCATGTGCAGAGAAGCGAAACAGAAGAAACGAAATACGTAGAGTGGACATTCATCTTTTCAGTTTAATACTAATGCATCAGTGTCTGCCTGGCTGAACGCTGCATGCGGTATTCAGAATAAATACTGAAACAGACAGTTCTGGAAACCTTATGCTAAAAGAAATACAGTATCAAAATAGCTCTTAATTACCCAGGTATTCAGTGTCTTATACTATCATATGCCTTTTTACAGCAGGGAATTAATTCTGAAAATTACTGCGTGCTTCATGACCAACCAAACACAGAATGTGAATCGGCCTAAAGCATATGAGCTGCTCCCCTGGACTCTGAGCAAGACCAGAATTGTACTTTGGACAATTCATCCTAGGGAGATAAAGAACAGGATTTGCTACTAAAATCTAATTCAGAACTTAGTTTTGTACTCTCTCAGTGAATGGTGGTAGAAATTGGTGTCCTGTGTGTGATTCCATCTTGACAAACTGAAACTCAAAGCACTGCCATAGTTACAGGTATTCCTAAAATTTGATGCTTTTACATGTGCTACTTGAAACTAGGGTATAGAAAAAAGTTTCTTACAACCTTTGTGCAGAGACTTACCCACCACCGTACACGCATGAATTTTTAAACTTTAGAAATCTGAGGCACTCCCACTGCACTGACATTGTACAGGCTACCGCTCCTCCTGTGCCCAAGTCACCTTCATTGGCAATAGCCTGCTCATAGCAAAAAGGTCATCTTAATACAGGCATAGTTGAAAATAATCCTGAAAATAATCCATAGTCTAAATAATCTAGTAGTCGAGATCACTTATTATAGGAAAGAAAAACCAAAACAACCCATGCAGTGGCTGTGGGACTCTATGTGGACATAGTTTTGAAGAAAGTTGAATGCACATCAAACAAATGTGTCCCCAAAAATTCAGTTGAATCTTATTCTGAATTTGATTTTGGGGGCATTTGTCCACTTCTTTGTATTCACAGTTTTTTGAGTACATTAGAGAAGAGGTTTCATAGTAGAAGTGTTAATCACAACAGCTGTTTGTAAACAGAATTAGAGCCTACCAGACTGCCATAGTAGCCCTAGTCCAGTCTGCATACTATTTTCTAATGGCTTTTTTAAAGCTTTCATTTTTAGCTATGTTCTCCTATGGGTGTTATATTTTCAAATATGAAGTTTAAGGTGTTTTCAAATGCAGTAGAACACCCCAAAAATTTCTTTTCCCCATTATAAAGCAATGTTTACAAATTTTCCATTTAAAGTTACTTTAATAAAAAAAAAAAAAAAAGAAAATAAAAACATTAAGTAAACAGGTGTTGAGAATATCATCAAATTAGGTGAAAAGTGTATTAAATTTACCAGAAGAGAGGAAGAGATTCACAAGGCAAAAGTCTGTCACAATAAAGAAAGGCAAAACCCACAAGAATAGTACCTATGAAATCTCTAAAATATGTATATAGGGAGAAAATGCCCCCCTCCCCCCCATTTTTTTTGTTTTGTTTCCTGGATATTGACATGTTTTTTGCTTGAACTAGTGGAGTAATGGAATTTCAGAGGATTTTCAGAAGATTTTCTGCAATTGTTTGATTTATTTTATTGTCCATACGCAGTTGTTGAATGTTAGACTTCACATTAGTTTCAAGGAGCTACATTAGCATATAAGCAATATAAAATAGTAAGTGAAAGAGGGACAAAAACATTCTCCCAAGCTACTTACCACATTTCTTCTCTTTGCATATTTAATGGTAGGCACTGACCATCTTTCAACACGCAATACTGCAAGCCTTCACACCATACAGCAGCGGAGGGGCAGTGGGGAATGTTTTCTTTTTCTTCCCGTTTTTGTCCTGTTCAATTGCTGCCAATGCCATTTGCTGTGCCTTGCAGAACTTGTCCTGCAAGTGGGAGAATGGAAGATGGTTTTGAATTTTCTTTCAGTTAGTGGTAAACATTTTCCACTTTGGGTTATGGGCTAGTACTTCAACTTCTGTTTTTTTTTAATGTATCTCAGATTTTAAAAAATGAGCATTTAAAGCATAGAGCAGTAAGAGGTTAGTGAAGAGAAAGCTTATCAGGTCCTATAGAAGGGGTGTTATATGCAAATAAGAAGTAACTGTTTTCATAACCCTTAAATCTCCCCAAAGGATTTTAGTGGTGCTGTTAATAGAACTAATACAGCTTTTCACAGGAACTCTGCAAAAATGAAGCATTGCACTAGATTGCTGGAGTGCCAAAAAAAGCAGCAATGTCTTTGAGGAAACTTGGAAAATGCATTCATTGAGTGGAAAACACGTTTGAGCATTTTTTTCTCTATATGGATTAAAAGCGTACTTTTAATATCCACTGCCAGGTTTGTAATCCTCTGTTAATGGCAGCAGAAGCAAAGACCCTCGGAGTTCTTGTACCACCCTGTTGTAGAGGGAACTTCCTCTCTGTTGGCCTTGCAACGTTTGACTTGAGGGTCTTTCAGCAGAGGAGGTATTTATGGGCACCCCATGCCATCATGTCCCCTTCACCTCTATTTCTGTGGCATATTGCAAAGCCACCCAAGTATGCAGCTGTCAGATGATATTGCAGAGACCTCTTGAATGGCCCAACTCATCAAAATCAATGTCACTGAACTTCAGAAAAGTCTAAGACTACGTGGAATAAAGGCTTCAGCCTGAAACTTTCCTTCTCGTGAGCAGCTACTCACAACAACTGACTGGGTTTTCAGGGTGGGATTCACTTCTTGGCTGTAGACATTGACAGCCAGGGTCTAAGCATTGACATCCTAGCCATGAGCGAAGCTGCTAGTAGGGTAAAAGCGAGCTAGTCAGCCCCATCCACGCAGTCAGGAGGGCTGCTCAGCCAGCTAGGCGTGGGTGTCTGTTTTAGGCAGAGCAGAAAAGCTCTCCAGACTCCTCTACCCATATTGACTAGTCTCCACCAGCTATAATGGGAGCTCAGACACCTGAAACACATGAAGACACTCACATTTAGAAAGTATATTTAGGTGTCTACAGTCTGGACCTGGATATCAAACACTTGTGGCTTAGGGATTAGGCTGCCTAAACATAGATGCCCTGTGGTGTCTGGGACATCCAAGGGGAGCTGAGGGGTAGGACACAAAGCCTACGGGGAGCTGTGGGCCAGGAGATGGAGTCCAGGCAGAACTCTGCAGGGAAGCTTTAGTGCCTCTAAATATCTATGTGTGGGCAATGGACTCGAGCCTTTAGTAATAATTTACATTTACAGAGGCTTTATAATTGTGTTTTTCCTTTTTAGTCTCGTGTTGGCTTCTTTTCTTTTTAATTTCCCGTTTTCCATGTGAAGTGTCTATGTATCTGTCAGTACAGTCAGGAATTTAGTGTGACCAACTACAAAGAGGAAAGTAAAACTTTTTTTTACCTGATGCACATTTTTTAGAGGCGCCAGGAATGGCTGATTCATGCCCCTCAAAATAGAAGACCCTTTCCTAGGCCTTACTGCCTCCCCACACCTTTCCCTCCCAGATAAATCCAGAGAGAAGAAGACAGCAGAGGAATTATAAGGCTTCAAAGAGAAGTTGCTCTGTAACATATATTAAAACATAATTATTTACTTATTTTTTTGTTTTAAAACAATTTTCTGATACATGTCTGCATCAGTACCGGCCATGGGACTAGTTTCAGGAAACAGGCTGACCATTGCCTAAGTGGTTTGAGAAAACTCTCCGAACATCTGACACAAGTGAACACATGGAACAAATAAACAGATGTGGAGTTTTCACCCTCAACAGCCTTTCATCTGGGGCCCCTGCAGCTGGAGATGGAGAAAATGTTTAACAGCTATGTGACAACTACTCATATGCTTCCTGCTCCACTGTACACCCCAGTCACATCCTATACAATTTTCCACATGGTGGGAGGAGCAGAGCAAACAGGGGCTGATAATCTGTGGTCACTTCAGACATTCCAGGAGTGCCGGAAAAAGATGTGTAAGGGTGGTGGGGAAGGGATGATGAGTTCTTACAGCACAGGAACACCTGTAGATGTCTTGCTTTGCTCTGAAAAGTTGGAGTTTCTCTTTTCATGCTTTAAAAACTGTCTTAGGTAAAGATACATCTATGGCAAGCTGCCATAAAAAGAAGCAGAACCCAAAATTTAATAGTCTGCTGCAGAGCTTAATGTATCTTCTCTTAAGAGTGCCAGGGCTTTGTGAGAGACTGAGATATGGTTAGAAACATGACAGACCCATCAATGACAGCTCACGAGGGTGGGTTAACTTTGGTGCCATACGACTGTTACCGATAGAAAGACTGAGAGCATGTTTATCTTTCCTTCTTATGATGCCTTTTTTTTTTTTTTCCTGGTGTCTCTATTCTTTCACAGTTTAATATTCTGTTCACATAGAAAGCAGTAGGCACAGGCCCAAATTTCCATTCTATAGCTGCTTCAAAGAAAGCATTAGGGCTGAAAGAAGAACATGATTTCAACATTCACAATAGATTTTAAAACGGAAACCTGAAAAGCTCACATCCATAATAGGGGCTCTACAGGCAATTTCCTAGATGAGATAACTGATTTTTCAAAGGCTGTATTTTCCATGTCGGTGGTCTCACTATGGGGTCCAGGGCTTCAGAGCACTTGTCTCCAGAGCACAAGAGGGCTGAAGCTCAATGCCATAAATATGTGGTGCCTCACTGCTGAGTGTATCTATCTCTTTGAATAAAAATGCAGTCATTGTTCAAATCAGAGTAAAGCTGAGCGCTGAAGTAATACCTTGATCCTTGATTTAATGCCACACAGGCAGATTGCAGTAGGACCAGGATTGGAGGTATTGGCTTGGCCTGTTGACATTACATAGATACAGGTTTACTGTTATGAGCAAGTCTAGAAAAAAGATAAATATCCAGATGAATATTATTTTGCAGCTCAGAATGAAATCTCTTTTGCAATGTGTGTGTCACTTCTAAAGTTAAAGATTGGTTACCAGGAAACAGAAGCTAATTGTTTTTCAAGCTTGTAAAAACCCCAGCACAACATGGGCCAGCTAATTAAGATGATGAAGGTAAAACCTCGTATGTCTCTACAATCAGAGAGGTTAGACAACGAGCGGGTCTAAAAACAGCTTGTTCCATGACGCATGCCTGTGCCAGATTCTGTTGCAGTTTGGAGAAGCAATTATGTAAATATAGATTTGCAAACAATTTCACGAAGTGACAAAAACAGTGTTAATTACAAAAAATGTTAGCGATCTCTCTAGCCAACCACAGAGTGATGAAATCATGGTCATGTTAAAATTGAAAGCCTGATGTAACCCCCTGTTTTTTGTTTTGTTTGGTTTGTTTTGTTTTTTTTTCAGGAACATTATCTTTCCTTGTTTCTTTGACCTAACTCTCAAGAGCATCTGGATTTATTTTTTTTTTAATCTAGGCCCAGGAAAATGACACACATGCATACAGTCAAAATAATGTTTCCATTCCTGTTAACAGAGGGGAATGTCATGAGTAGTGCCTCCATAGATCTTCATATACCTAAGGATCAGTTCATTTGCGTTCAAATTCTCATTCTGAACTAAATAAGTTTTTTACTTTGTTTTTGACAGGATAAAGATGCAGTCTATTTTCTTTCGACGTGTGAAAAAGCAACATTGATAGTAACTATTTCATGTTTTTGACTTGCACAGAGTTTCTTACAGCACATTGTATATTGAAATATAATAAAACTCTTCTTTAACCTTTATTTGATTCTTTATCTGGCCGCCTGTAAGCTCAGCAGTTCAGCATTACGATTTAAAAGTCTCATTTCTCAAGACTGCAGTCAGTGTCTGCATTGTACTCATTGGTTACTTGGGCATTATAAGCATCATTGATAAATAGTAAGAGACAGAGTACATCCTACTGGTACTAAACACTGGTATCCAGTTACTCTACTTTCCCCAGATTATGGCTACAGATGTCATACAAGATTGACTAAAAACATTCTTTGGAAGAACTGTAGAAGTTCACATCAAGTTTAGAAAAGGTTCTGGATGCAGTTAACCATAAATAATGGTTATTTTGTAATATTCAGAAACATCTTATTTCCATGGATAAATTACTACTTTCTCTTTCTCTGGTGAAAATTTAAATAGTAGCTTCAAACAAAAGCTGCTGATGTCATACAAGATTGACTAAAAACATTCTTTGGAAGAACTGTAGAAGTTCACATCAAGTTTAGAAAAGGTTCTGGATGCAGTTAACCATAAATAATGGTTATTTTGTAATATTCAGAAACATCTTATTTCCATGGATAAATTACTACTTTCTCTTTCTCTGGTGAAAATTTAAATAGTAGCTTCAAACAAAAGCTGCTTCTATCCCTGCCACAAGGTTATACAACACAGTGTTGATACAATATGAAGGAGCTGACTTACTGCTTAAAATATGGATGCTGCATATGACTTAAATAATATGAATTATATGCTGAAGTCATTACTGAGTTCTTACCCAGACAAAACATAATGTTGCTTCAATAAATATTTCGGGATTCAATACTATAATTCTTATGAGACATTTTACAGAAATAAGATGGATAGTAACTTAAAAATTGCTGTTGAATTAATATGTCACTGTTTAAATATTTAGCCAGGAGCTTACTAAAATAGGATTGTTTCTCCATATATTTGTTAACGAAATAGTATATTTACAAAAGACAGATCATATCTCCTAACGTCTCCCTCCCTCATTAAATAAATGTGTAAGAAGAATTCATAACTGTTCTTCTAAAACTCTGGGCGAATCAGTATAGCTGCCTATGTCAAAGCATGAGAGTGAAGTTTTGATGAGAATACATGTCTGTGAACAAAAGTCATCTTCTAATCAATTCTGATCTTTAATCCAAGATATGAAAAAAAGTCATATATTTTAATCATAAAAGTTTTTCTGTAAAAATGTATGAAAAATCTCACAGAATATTTAACAAAACTTTTATTTCTGTTGTACTAAGAAGTGGTTCCATTTCTACAGAAGTGGAAATTCAGGCAGAGGGAGATGGTGTGTGTTTGATGACAGCCCATAACTCTGAGCACCTGCGTGTCAGTCTCTTCATTTAAGGGCTCAAGTTTGAATGACAAGATATGTTGAAGATTTCCAAGTGCTTCACAGCTAGTCAAATGCAAAGCCCAGAAATACTCCAACAGTTTTGACATTTCTATGACTTGTGATCCATAACTAATAAACCAGCCAGTAAAGGATATAACTCAGTTAATTGGACATGCTATAGCGTGGTGTTACTCTTTGATAGAGTCTAGGATGTGCACCAAAAATATGCATTAACTCCTGCCTGTGTTTAAAGGCTGCAACATCTGTACGTGCGCCAAAGATATAGTTTCCAGTTGCACACATGACAATATTTTAGAAGATCAGGCTCTTACCTCATATCTACTTAAGTATTTCCTATAGTAACCAGGTTAATGGGATTCCCAACATCCAATTATAAAGATAACCATAAGAAAACATCTCTATACTTTGAGACTAGTAATGGAAGGAGACAACTTTTAAACTTCATTGTTTAATGTACTAGAGAGTGATGGGTCTGGTCCAAAACTAAGTAATTCAAGCAGAAAGACTCCCACTGATTTCAATGGGCTTTGAACCAGGGAACGGTCTCTAAAATGTTCTCTGCCTCCTGCTAAAATATGAGAAGCACAAAATGAAGGGAGAGAGTTTTTACTCCTCTGTTGCCTAGTGTTTGTGATGACTCAGATACAGCAGACTGCTAGGAAATTGTACTTATACCACAAGGACAACACTTATTGCAACTCTTTAGTCATCAGAGAGAGAGGCTAAATTCAGTTGTAAAGTTTGGTACAGGGTCACAGTCTGTAGCTTTTGGATTATTAATTTACTTGTTTAACCTATTGCTTTTTAAGATTAATCTTATCTAGGAGTTGAAAATTAAGGTGTTTCTAAAATTTATTTAATTCAGAATTTAGTGGACTAGCAGGTTATTTCAGTAACACCCATCATTTCTAAAAGCTAATTGAAACGAATCACACGAATGAATCTGGCATCATACTGTTAACAAATATCACCACATCACATACTTGGCAAGCATCAGGGATAAAACAACCGACTCTTACAATTGCCTAACACAGAAACTATCCTCCTTTTTAATCTTGATTTTCACTCTGTTTGGGTCCTGTTACTCAAAAAGAAAAGCTGCTACATTTTATGTCTTCAACACGTGTACTGCTACCCATCGCTTTGGTATCCACATTCACATTTCCCCAAATGGATGCATTACAAATCTTTGCACATTTGAAACCTTTAATTTAGTGGAGTCAACTCAGCTCTTGGGCTGTGTGCAGCCTCAAGGATTTCTTAAAAAAAAGAATCCAGATTTTAATACCTATTTGATATTCACAAAGAGCATTTCGGCTGTGTCATGCTGCGCTAATAGGCTGAAGGATTTCTTGGTCGGTTTGACATTCTGCTGCCCCTAGGTAGCAAAATGCTGCGGTCTCCAAGGACAACCCTCAAAACTCAAAAGAGCTGGGTACCAACTCCCAGCGGGGCTTCCTTTATGTGAACTCAGCCAACCAACAACTCCATGACTCCAGCAGATGTTTTTGGCCTTCAGACCAATAGATGAATTTATCCATCTTCCCTCATTCCCTCAGTCATCTCTCTGGCTGAAGCCAGCATGGTTAAACCTGGATCCCTGCCGAGGACAATCAGGAACGAAGTGCTGGCCCAGTGAGGTTTTCCAACATGTACCAAGTAGATTGTATTTGGGGGCAAAGGGTCCATGCTATATAAAAGCTGTAGAGCCTGTACCAGTGTTCTTGGCTCCCCGTTGCTCTCTCTTTGATTGCAGGTTTTAAATATGTCATGTATTTCCAGATGCATTATTTATGTTTGCTTGTGTTGTTGTGCAATTTGTGGCAGAGTGAGGGGTCTACTGGAAAGCAGCCCTTGGTTTAGTGGCCAGCCCTGTAGCAAAATATTAGTAATACAGAAATCTGCTGCTCTAAGTGAAATTTGATTTAAACATAGATGACAGAAAGCATTCAAATAATTTAGTATTTTTTAAAGTTGGTGACAGTCAAAAGTGATTAAACTAAAACTGTAGCTGTTTTTAATTTTTCTCTTTTCTTTCCTGTCTTGTCTCGTCTTCTCTCTTTTCTTTCTCCCTTTTCACTTCTCCCTTTTCCCTCTTCCCCTTCCCCTTCCACTTTCCCTTCCCTTCCTTTTTCCCCTTCCCTTTCATTACACTTCATGATAGGAGTGAGGATACAAGCTCTGGCTTGATTTGGCGATACCCGAGGACTGTCATATGGGTGGAAGCTGGTGGTGGCTGATCACCCCTGTGGCAGTGGTTCAGATGACTTTTTTTCAGCCCATGTGGGTAGGAGGCTGTGTCTGCTTCTGAGTCTAGGCTTGGATACCATGAGCTACGCACACATCGGCTGGAATTTAGGCAGTACTCCTGCCATAAAACCATACCTTCACCCTTTCCAGAAACTGAAGCTAGCACAGTTGATGCATGGTGTAATTCAGTGCCAACTTTTGACACTGGGATTTCACAGTCAGTCGTCCCAGAGCTTATGGTTTCCAACACAGGTTAGCTCTATTTGCTTTCTGCTTTGATTTACTTGGTTTAAAAAAAATGGACTCTTGCTTCATATCCATACTGCCTTGCAATCAGTAGAAGCATTTAATCAGGACTGTCCTGACTTTAAAGAAATGTAGCTTCCAGAAGTGCATCCTTCATAATGTATTCTAAAATAGAGCTTTTTCTTTCCCATCCCAAATAGTTTCAGGGTAAATACTTATTTATACATATGTGTATAAATTCCAGGAGTTTGGAAGCAAATGTGTACTTAAGACCAGATAATATGTGGCAGTATATGGTATCTAGCCTTGGTTTTAACATTTGCTTGGCTATTTCCAAGCATGATTTCATTTTCGGTACAATTTAGTTTTTGGTGTTCCCTAAAATGCTTTGTTTTTAGCCCCTTGTGAATTGTCACTATAAACAAAAATTAGGAAGCAAAACCAATCTGTGAAGTTACAGGAGCGATAAGTGATCATTGCATGATTATGATCATCTTTTTTTACTTGCCTACAACAAAGTTAGGGAGGGACTTTTTTTACAAGGACATGCAATGATAGGACAAGGGGCCATGGCTTTAAACTGGAAGAGGGAAGATTTAGATTAGATATTAGGAAGAAATTTTTCATTGTTTGGGTGGTGAGGCACTGGCATAGGTTGCCCAGAGAAGCTGTGGATGCTCCATCCTTGGCAGTGTTCAAGGCCAGGCTGGATGGGGCTTTAAGAAATCTGGTCTGGTGGGAGGTGTCCCTGCCCATGGCAGAGGGGTTGGAACTAGGTGATTTTTAACTTGCCTTCCAACCAACCATTCTATGATTCTATGGATGACTGTTAATTTGCCAACTTTGTGATTATCCTACTGTTAACACTACATACTGTATACTGAAATTTACCCTACTCCTCTACGTGACCGCAAAAGGAATCTCCAAGGCCATATTTCACAGTTAAATGCACTATCACCCTTGAAAACAGTGTGCATCCTATAGTTTGGATCTGCTCTGCGAACAGCACTGTGCAGTTAATATAGCTATTTTGCTTTGTATGCAAATCCCAGCAGGAAAATTGGGGGTGGGGGAAGGGACTGGGGAAAAGTCTATGTGCAAGTTGAAAAAAAGAAAAAGAAGACAGAGCAGAACCCTTAATGTTTTTTGAACAAGATGTAATCAGTTGCCATAATACTGTACTGTTTGTTTGACTTTTTTTTCATTGTGGTTACTGTTACTTCATCCCTGAAACGTTTCCAAGAGAAACAAGGGATTGTCCACAAGATAATCACCGCTGTGTCTGACTCTTCTGTGTGTAGTATGGTGTGTCACTAAGATGGAGATGTTATCTATATGAAGCCTGTGAACAAAAATCAAGAATACTAAGTGGGGAGTATATCTTCCAGCATACATCATTCTGCAAATGGACGGTTTCTTCAAGAAAAGTTTCTTGCTGCTAGGTAAAAGTAGTGCTCTGTCTTTTTCAATATCTATATTTCAGTGTCTGCTTTGTTCAAATGTGGTGGCATCTTCAATACCTTCAATATCTCCAGTGATAATTTAGAAGAAGGCCAATTAATGATTCCTGAACTGACTTGCCTGCACGTCAGGCACCAAGTCCACTTGTGAGCCTAAGCCGACGTCAGCTCAATCCAAGGGACACGGGTGATTATATGTGCCCATGCTCCTATGCTCTCAGAGGCGGCCAGCTATAGCTGCGGTCCCTGCTGTGAGCTGGATTGTTCCCACAGATAATTTAATTCTTGCCCTGCCTGCAATCGCCACCGTGGGTGAATTCCCCATCCCACAAAATAAAAGGCAGAGTTCACTGACACGATATTCTCATTCTGACATATGACCATCTTCTCATCACACGCAAATCCATGTTGTGAAACTGCCAGCTTTGAGATGGGGCCAGTCGCCCGGCTCAGGGGTGTCATCTCGCAGGGGCTTCGCTCCCTAAGAAATACTGAGCATCTCACACAAGCTATAAAGGCCACCATAGCCACCTTTCAGGTGGGCGTGCTTACTCCTCAGTACAGCACCCAGAGAGTACATTTACATGAGTAAACAGCTTTGTTATGGCTGTTTTGTGTATTTACAGTGGGATCTATCCTGCCCAGCTTAGCAGGCATCTCAATTTGACATGCTTGATGAAGTATTCCTTCCTATTAGGGTTTTTTAATTCCCTCTGCAGTCACCACGGAGAGGAAAATGCCTCTGGAGACATTCAGAAGATTGCTGTCGCCCAACACAGTTTCAAAAAGGCAGGCTGGATCCTAGCCTGTACCAGTAGACAAGCACTAGTTTAGGGGATTTTTTTTTTTAATCGCGGTTCTCTTTAACTAAATATAACTGAAACATGCTAGTCAGTGGGTGCTTAAAAGTCCTTCCCTTCACATCAACAGCATTTACTTGACTGTCAAATAATTATACTTCCAGAATTGAGTACATTATAAACCTTGTGGGTTTTTTTATCATTTTGCCATGATTTATTAATGTTTCAGCATCATGGAGGAGCTTGCTTTTATAATCATAACAGAAACCAGTGTAATAAGAGATGAGTTGCTGATGGGCCTGCTAGTAAAATCTACAGCTATTCAATTTTAGAATGATCATTTTTCAAAAGCTGCAATGTTGGCATTACAAACATAGTACATTTTTTGTATTTTTAATACTTACTGGATGGACAGTATCTGAAGTCCAGCAAATAACAAGATAACATTTATGCCCAGCACCAGGTCTTTACACCTTTACTAGCTTGAGTAGGTTTTCACTTCACAGATGATCTCATCAAAGCAAATTTCTGCTTGTTGTGCATCAGCTGGCAAGGTCTGAAGAGTGATGGCTGTTGGCCATTGATGTAAAATCTGACATGAGTTAGTTGTAATCAATTCGTAGGTAATCAACTGGCTGTAATCAATCCATATGAATGATGTAATCCAGTCTTCTGGTGTCAGAGCACCTTGCAAAAAAGTTTTCCATGCTGCTTGATTTTATTAGATTTTCTATGGACCAGTGAAGAAGGTAATATATTTGATGCATTCTATGTATGTCAGCAATTTTTGGCTAAAGTTGCAGCATTAAATATCCTGGTAGAGAAAATTTGCTGCCATGTTTTGAAAACGTCCTCACAAATTGTTAAGCCTATGCAAAAATTGAGTGATGATAATTAGCAAAATTGGTTAAAAAATGGCAAAAAGCAATTATGCAAATTAGCAAAAATGCTTATAAAAACGTTGCGTAGGTGCAGTTTGGAAAGAAAGCTTTGACTTTGTTATTTCTTTTCTGTCTCATGACTTAAAATACAAGCCATTGCTCCTACATTGATGGGAAAAGTCAAAACATATGCTTTTCAGCTAACAAAAAAAACCATGCAAAGCATAATGTTATTGCAAGTGTAAAACTAAATGGAACTTTTCCATAAGCCATATTCAGAGCAGTGTTGATGGCCACAAGGCCAGCTTCAGCTTGCTTCTGGGGGTGTTGGAGCCCACATGGGCCATAATCCAAACACAGTAGAAATACAATACAACAATGTTTTCCCCTCCTGATGCTTTTCACGAAACCACCAGAAGTCATGCATCAGGATCACAATATATCAGCCTAGCTCAGAAATTCAGACTTGGGAAAACAGCTGGTAAAACTGCTTCATGCATCATGCTTTACAAAACTTAACTACTTTACATTTGAAGAGGCATAATTATCTGTGCTAAATATCGGTGGTTAGAAGCCACACTGAAAAAGAAGTAACGTTTTGAAGGGTTGTTAAGGCAGGGAGAAGATGAATAGTTTTTGGTATTTTGACAAATAATAATTGTGTAATTAAATACCTCAAATTGCATTCTTTAGAGCGACTATGTGAAAACTTCTTACCCAACCTACCTATTCTCAATGTGAATTTAGTCATTGCTGCCTTTATTACTCAAAAGAAATGTTTAACAGTTTTAAGATGTAGAAACTCTGCTAAAAGAAGCACCGAATGGGTAGAGAGAGCTGGAGGCTCTTGGATTCAGTGGTCATCAATAGCACTGTTAAATAAGCAATGACTGACAGTGTCTCAGTCCTTCATCAGCAGGCAGAGTACTTGCGTCCTCACGTGAAATCCTGTGGAATAGGATGGAAAGCAATGGCAAGGAGCGTTTGGCCTGTAACATCATCGCTGCTGGCGTTAATCAGCAAGCCAGGCAAAACACGGCTTGGCTTTCTACTCCTCAGATGTGTTGACAGAGCTGACAGTTAAGAGTGCTCTCTTTTTTTAACTTGTGAAATGAATGCGTTTTACCTGGAATCACTGAGTCACAACAAATATGGAAAAACCACTCCCATGCCATTTCCCAGAGCAGAGCGGTCATTTAATAATAGCATGTTTATACAATATTTGTTTCCACTGTCCATGTTAGGGCCTCAAAGTGCTTTGCAAATTTTAATAAAACTATTTGTAATCCTTTCTAGCTAGGCAATTTATTTCCACTTTGTTGACCAGAGCCATGAAGAGACTGTTAATAGTTTTTAGCTGTTACATGCGGTACTTCTAAGCTGTGGCTTTCAATGTTCTTTGAAAAAAAACCCCACATTATCATTAAGCCCATTTTACAGATGGAGAATTAAGGCTTTAAAGAGCACCAGGACTAATTAATGGTCATATAACCAATTTGTTGCCATACTAAATACCACCTCCCCTCTGTATGTCCTGGTACCTATATGCTAGCATGCACATCGTGTAAATTGTTCTCACCAGTCATGGGGGATTTCTGGGGCAGTGGGAAGAACTGGGGGACCAAAGGAGGAGAAGAAACCATCTTGTGGTCATGTCAATGTGCTTTTTTAGGTTGCTTCCAAGAACTTGTTCAATGAGCACATCTCAAACTGGAGAGTCCTGTGCATGTCCACACGGCGGGCAGTTGCACACACTCACAGTGCAGCAGAAGCCTGCAGGCATTGCACATTTATGCTATAGGTCCCGTGGTACTGACAAAACTCTACAGCAAATTCTTGGATTGATTTGCTTGCAATACATATATATTTTTTAAAAAATATATATATACATATAACTCAACCATGCAGCCATACGTGTCTTCTCTTTCTTCAGAGACTTTGGGAGCAGGATTTCTTGGTGAACATGGGGAACTCCCTCCATCTTTGTACTTTTTGGCTAAAGGCTGAGTGTCTTCTCCTTGGAGATGGCCCATAGAGCTGGTTCGGGATCTGCAGCATTCACCACAAGCCTAAGCACAGCCCTAAAAGTGGTGGAGGACAGGTGTGAGGGCACCATTCTTGGATTGAGGGATTTTGTGGGGGACTTTGGTCACTGAAGTTTTACCTCAGGCATTGAGTCAGAGAAAAAGTCCCTCGTCATCGTGACACACACTTTGTTCCTGGCAAGAGGCAAGAAATGTTCTTGTCTTGGACAATACCATTGCTATTCCAGGCTGTGGGCAGCAAGCGGGTTTTTGAGCCAATGGCCTTGATGTCTTGTGATGGTCTAGACATCACCTGAAGCACCAGTCAGAGATGGCTCTGTCTCCCAGTTTTTAAT
This sequence comes from Cariama cristata, assembly GCF_000690535.1. Lineage (NCBI taxonomy): Eukaryota > Metazoa > Chordata > Aves > Cariamiformes > Cariamidae > Cariama > Cariama cristata. The sequence goes on along the minus strand of NW_009632743.1, from coordinate 27,861 downwards.
TGCTCTCAGCTCATGTCTCACTGCTATGGAAATGTGGGCTGTATGGCAGCTTCTTGGCTTCCAGTGATTTGGGAATGAAGCTGTCCCTTGAGCCACTGGAGCGGAGTGGCCGGTGGCTGCAAGGTGCCTGGTGGCACTCTGCTTCTTGCCGATCCTAACCCAGCCCTGCCAGGGCTCATCCAGGCAGCTTCAAGCAGTGGCTGCAGTGGGCTTGGGGAGCTCTTAAACTTTCTTCCGTGGTGTTCCAGCTGGGTTACTCTCATGGTGGCCCTTAATATACTGCAAAGCCAAAAAAATGTAGTAGATAAGAAATTTGTCCTTGATGGCTTTGCTAAAGATGGCACTGCTGATGATGCCAAACTGAAGCCATTTAGGGCAGCTTAAGTTCCCAGCTGTTCTGTATTTTTTCAGTTTAAAGAGCATTTCTGTCATATGTTACTGAATTACTCAGCTTTTCTTTAATCATGATACGCTGAAGTGGGTTCTCACCAATATTCTTTCTTGCCATACTTTTACCTACGTTGCTGTAGACATATTTGCATTGTAAATGCCTCTTGGAGAAAAGAAACTCTAATGCCTGCATATGGTTGGTTTTCTTGGTACTCTGTAATGTACTTTGACTTCTCTAACAGCACTGATGTGTAGGTATGCCTTGATCCTTTTACACTGAAAATTCTCCTTAAGTGTTTCTCTAAATTCATTAGGTAACAGGAGTCTGCAAGGCAGATAGTTTTTCTTCTTTCTCTCTTTTTAACTTCATGTTTTACTGAAATGATTTTCATAAAGGGAGGCTGTATAAGCATCTCTCCTTGTACTGGAGAACCATGCTAAGCAGTCCTCAAAGTGGAATATCTGGGGCTCCTGGCTTCACCTTGGAGTGTCTCAAATGATGCAGGCTCATAGCTGTTGCTGAAAACAGGGTTCAGAGAACAGCTGTTCAATTAATATCTGCCAGAAAGACCTGTTAGGTTTGGGTCCAGGATATCTTCACCGAATTATCCTTCCACCATGAGGCCATGTCAACAAACTTTAAAAATAATTACTAGATTTTGAGCTCACAGTCTACGAAAGTGATCTCAGAATTATGCAGAGAACATAGAGGCTCCAGATAGTGAAATTCACATGATACTGTTAAACCTCTATTTGAAAAAAAATGTAGGAAGAAAGGTTCAAATCTGAATATATATCAAAGCTATACAGGTCAGCTTTTAAAATTACACTACACTTTTAATTTAGCTTTGTTCATTGCATTTCTAGGTTCATACACCCAAAGATCACAGATGTAAACAGAGGCATCTTAATGGAGGCGGTAAATAATCTGCCGGCAAGATCTGCATGGATAACTTTTATTCCTGCCCTTTGAAGCATTTTAAAGAAAAACTGCGCTTGCTTAAAAAAAACACAAGATGGCAGTGCTCAGTTCGTTAACAAACTACAGCAGAGCAACTATTTTGCTGCACAGTGAAAATGAAATAGAGAAAAAAATATCATCACACAAAACAACGGTGGGTTCTTAACCCTTTCTGCCCATCCCACACTAAGACAGTTTCCCCCTAAAGCGTACAAGAATGTGTCAGTAAAACCCGCAGCGAACACCCACAGCCCTGAAGAACAGCCAAACTCTGCTTTGTTACCCAGAGATACAGAAGTGTTTTGCTTAGCCAGCTAATCTTCAGACCAGCGAGAGAAAGTGAAAATGACACCTGAATTTGTCCCAATTTGTAATTTATATATATATATTTCTTGCCTATGCTTGAGGCTTAGAACTTCTGAAATTACACATACCCAAACTGCAACATTTTTTTCTTTTTCCAAGCAATATGTAAGATAACAAATAGATGGGTTTAGCCTTCTCTATGCTTCTCTTTCCGCTTGTTTGGTAATACAGTAAATGAAAGGATTTCCTGCATCATTGCAGTGCAGCATAGTATTATGGTATTTATAAAGAGACTGTTTTTTTCTTAATGAATTTTCCCTCTGAGTGCACAACATCTCTATTAGGACACCTTCATTACTTAGCTTGGGAACAGTTCAGAGCATGCCAAGTTAAATATCTAAGAATAGATAGTCTGAATTCTCCTTGTTCGAGCATCGTTTCATAGATGCAGCAAACTGCTGAGAAAAAAAAACCCCATCAAGGCACCTAGGCACTCAGGTCTCAGTACCTGAAGATCAGTGCTTGGCTTCGAACCCAGTTTCCCGCTTCTTAGGTTATACTCTGTGGCAGCTAAAGGAGCAGGGAAGCCAACAACCCTTTTGCCTGTCTTTGTGCTGAAAGGACATGGGTTCACCCCTGCCTGGCTGAAACTAGGCTGTCCTAGGAAACCATGTCTTTCACCATACCCCATCCCCTGCCTATGGTGCACCCCAAGACTCAGTAGGATGGGCCAGTCCCTTACTTGTAGGGACGCCCATAAGGTTAGTCAGGCAGTTGGTACATCTGATGCCTTTGTCAGGGTCAGTGTGAAGCCATCAAGGGACCACAGCACCCTCTCCTGAAGAGAACAGGACCGTGTTTTTGAAAAAAAAGCAATGTATAATGATTACAGGCACACAGAGATTTCCGCCTGGTGTAGGGGGGGAAAGGTGGAAAAACACATGACAACATCCTAAAAGCGACCCAAGTCTCCTGAGTGACTATGCCCAAGTGTGTGTGGGCATCCTCACTCTCTAGAAGAAGAGAGGGCAAAGCATTCCTGGCACCCCTGGACACTTCCCGAGACATGAAACATCTAGCTACTTCATGGTGACTTACCTTAACTGGAAACACAACTCTGGGAAGTGGGTATCATCCCTCCCCTCAGCAGTCCCCACCCAGAATAAGAACAAGAACTTAAGAACATGTTAAAGGCCTGGTAGCTTTTTAAACAATATATTTTTTTTTAATAGGAGTGATGGGCTGCAGCCAGCAGGGCATTTTGGTGGTGCTCTTCACCCAGCAATGAGCTACTGCCACCAAAGCCATTGGCTTTTTTCAGCCTTTTCCTCCTGGGAGTAAGCCACCGCTTTTGATCTTCAGGGGGGTGTGGTACCCAGATCTCCTCACAGGCAGAGCCTGCTGCCCTCAGCCCCATCCCCGCGGGGTGAAAATGCCCCCTCTGAATACCGGAGCAGAGTTGGGGTAGATGTTGAGCCAGCATCCTGGCAGAGGATCTCTCCAAATGATTTAACTTCTGTGCTACTTGCCTTTGCAGCAAATCCCAACTTTCCACGGGTGCAGAAAGAGGCCTGAAATGTGCTGTTCCTCTTTGCTGCACAACAGTATGGAACCAGGAGTAGACAGACACCCACCTGGTACTCTGGGAGCTGGATCGAGACCCAAAACCTTGCATCTTTGGGTGATTAAAATAATGCTTTTTTATGCTGGAGCAGGAGAAATGGTGCTTCTGGAATAACAGGAAAATATTTGTTTGTCCTTTTTATTTTTGCTGTGCTAACAAAACTGGTTAAAATAAAACTAGCTCCTATAAAAAAATTGTTTAAAAACCTACCAGACATTTAACTTGTTCTTAAGTTTTATTAAATACATTTTCCTCACATTAAATATAGATATTTCTTGTTCTATTCATCTGCATTCAGAAGTATCATGTTATTTCACTTTACCAAAAAAAAGAAAAAAAAAGGAGAATTGAGTCACCTGGCATACCTATAGCATATTGGCAAAGTAGTAATGTATTCTGAAAATGAAAAGACAACTGTTCCAAAGTCAGCACCTGCTGCTATGAGTTTGGTATTACTGTTTTTGCTGGCACTTCCATTTCTCATGGTTTGAAGAAGCAGACGTTATCATTTGGGAATGTCCCTAGTTAACAAGACCACTCGTAATCAATCACAGCATTTTTCCAACAGATTTATTCCTTATGGTAAGGTATGCACTTGCACAGAAAAGTCACTATGCGCAGGATCTGAGCTGAACGAGTGTAACATAGTTCCCCAACCCTTCAAGCAGTGATAGCAAATGACACAGTCAACACAGTTCCTCATTAAGGGAATGCAATGACTGATTAACACTTCACTCCTTCACATCTAAGACCAAGACATCCACATTCCCACAGGACATCAGAATATTTTCTTTTCTCCTTGTCAAAACTGTACAGTCACAAGGTAGTATGGCTGTCTCCCACAGGCTACTCGGCTACGCTGGCAATGTTTTTACAGGAGAAGCCATGCTACGATGACTCAGTTTGCAATATTTGCCTGTTCGTATTGTGGGATTATGCTTCTCAGTTTTGTGTGGACAAAGTGAGATGGAGTACTCACTGTTTACAAACAACACTGTGAATCAATGTTGGTACAAATGGAAGGTGAATTTGAGGGAGCTCACAATGTCGGTCACTGTTGTGGGATTTGAAGATTGCTTGAATGGGCTGCAGACAAAGGTGCTGAGCTTGTCTGGAAAATCCATGACCACATGGAGGAAATGAAACCCAGAGAGTTATTTGTGGTTCTTACCACTGTAGCTAAGCATGGCATGAAATTAATTGCTTAAAAATTGCTCCTTGCCCTAATAGTCGCTGGTCAGACATGACATTCATCAGACTAGATTTATGGCCAGATAATGTACTTGGAGATGGTGATGTGTGCCTTGCTCTAAGCCTTCTCCCACAGCCACAACTCTTACAACGTGGTTTGGTAATAGCTGAAGCTCACGTAAACTGAAGATGATGTGGTCCAGCTCTCCTTCCCCTGCCTATGAACGCCCATCCCATCCATTTCTAGTGCTGGTACTACTGAGTGTGAACATGTGGCAAGTCAGTTCAGGAAGATGATATAGCTAAAATCTGACCCGTCAAAAAAACCCACCAAATTTATTTGTCTCACTCAGACACGTTTCATGAACCAGCATACCCTGTGATCACAGAGATCACAGCCTGGGATACAGCTGGTGGGGAGTCAGTCCCAGAATGTAACCCCCAAAACGAGATGGAGAGGCCACGAGTGCATTCAATGTGGATAGTTGGGATATGCTGATTTATTCCTGTTGTGATTCCAACAGTTCCCAGTATAGCAGGATGGGTCTGATATCAGATGTAGGCAGAGAAGACAACTGCCTTTGGTAGTTTTCTCCCTACTTTTATCTCTGATAGAGTCCCGGAGAGGTAGACATGCTGTTAAGGCATGTTGTGTGGCAACTTCTGCTGGTGATGAACTCCCTACAAGTTGTTACTTTATG
>NW_009632743.1:15191-22657 GCF_000690535.1 Cariama cristata | reverse complement strand
CCCAAAAGCACCACCAAAAGCCACAAACATGGCTATGCAAGACTTTCCCCACCTCTGCCCATTTCACACCAGTCCTCCTTGCCCTTGGGGTGACCAGACTGTTGTGACACCAGCCGGGTCCTAGTTTTAGCCTTACTATCAGCTCCCAACTCCCAAAACTCATTTTCTCCTACGCTACTGAAAGTCTTAAGCTGATGTTGAAGTAAATCTGTGGTCATCGTAAAAAGGAGCACAAAAAGAGGAAAATAAAAATTATCTTCATGAATGTAAGGACATGTGAGACAGTAGTAAGTTGCTTGTCTAGGGATGTGCTAACTTTTTATATCAAATGAGGTTTTTTTTACTGAACCCATCCTTTCAAATTACTGTTATCTGTATGCTGGTAGGAACTCTCCACTTTTCCCATTGATCCTACCTTTACACAGCCACTCTTCTATTCTTTTGTTTTTTAAATGTAATTTTATTTAAGACAACACCGCTCATTCTAAACCCAAAGTTAAAATCAAATGCTCTAAAACAGTTTGCTACTTTTGGCCATGCTTCAGCAGAAACTAATATGGCCTAATTGTAAGACAAGGAATAACTCTTCATTGAGAGGGTGGTCGGTCGCTGGAACAGGCTCCCCAGGGAAGTGGTCACGGCACCAAGCCTGTCAGAGTTCTAGGAGTGTCCGGATGACACTCTTAGTCATATGGTTTAGTTTTAGGTGGTCCTGCGAGGAGCAGGGAGTTGGACTTGATGATCCTTATGGGTCCCTTCCAACTAGGGATATTCGATGTTTCTATGAAATCTGGTTCAGGCTTTTGTGGACAAAATTGGAAAGCAGAAAAAAACAGACAATCAAATCCAGTTTTAAATCACTAAGGGATGGCCAGATATTATGCTAATGGGGAACAAATAGTCCCCACGGCCAGAGACAGACTGAGAAAAGGCACTCTGCCAACTTGTATTGACAAGGCTGATGGGCTGGGTTAACATTTTTTCTATTGAAAGGATGCATATAATACCCCTCTGCCCTGACACCTCATTTTGTTACCTGACAACTTTGCAACCTCAGCCCTGTATAAAAAAAGTTAGATTTTGTCCTTTTCTAGCTTATGCATTCCCATCAAGGCTGAAGATTGCATGCCTGTGACTTGGCAATAACAGTATCCAGCAAGAGGAGAAGCAATAAACTTATTATGTGTGTCAATAAAGTCAGCAAGTAAGACTTGGAACACACACATGGAGCAAAACTGCTGAGTAAGGGAGAGTGACTTTTCCAATTATAACAACACATTAACATGCAGGTCAGAGGTTGAAATATTACAAAGCAGTTAACAGGTCTCTTGAGAAGCACCGGTAATGCACAGCAGCTCTGCATACTTGCAGGCAATGTAAAAAGCCACAACATTATCCCTTAAAACCAAACACTTATGTGCAGAACTCCATTAGTAAAAGCTGTTCAGGAACTGAAATATTAGCTCTGCTGGGAGATGCCCTGCCCCAGAGCAGAAGTAACAGCCCTGTGATACCCTCCAGGACCCACAGGTGCCGTGCAAGGCAAGGAGACTGCCGAAGGCTGAAGTAAAAGCTGTCAGAAAGCCATCAGCTGGAGAAAAAATTAATGGTGATGACACCTTTTAACACAGACAAATGACCTTTCCCGTGACCCGCCTTGGGTTTTTTATTGCCACAACTGCTTGAAGTAGCAACACTTTGGTCTTGATAATCTTGAACCCAATTTCTAGCATGTTGTGCACTTCCAAATAGAGCTAGATTTTTTTTATAGAGAGCTCTACTCCCATTTAATTATTAAAACTCAGTATTTCTTACGACTTTTACATGATTCATTACTCTCTTCGAACCTACAGACAGTTGGACTGAGTGTCATTGGGAAACATAGTATGTGCCCTTCACAACCTCTAGCTGAAGGGTTCTTATCAATTACATTTTCCAACATGGACGGTTTGGTGTAAAGGGGTGCAGGAGCTGTCAAAAGTACCCCAGGCTCCATGCATGACCTGCCTGAGCTCCAGTGTCCCACCTGTCTCACAACCCCATGCTATGGGTGAGTCCACAGTCAGCTTCTCTGCCTTATATTGTCTTATGATTTTGACATCTGCCCTATAGGACATATGCTGACAGACTAAGGTCAGTATGGAAGTCCCTGATTGTTTCCAGCTTATCCAATCTTCTGAACACATAGAGGAAGAGAGAGCTCAAATTTTATGTGTTGTGCTCTGAAGTTGTTTGAGCAGGAGCTTAATTTCAGTCAAACTGAACATATACTGAATTTGATATCACTGCTGTACTGCATCCACGCTTGGCCTGCAGTTAGGCACACACGTGAAGTGAGTCTTCCTAGTTATTCCCTGGTTTAGGGGAGAAACTAAGACCCTGTTAAACCATATTTGCTTGCTTAGTATTATACTGTAACTGCATCTAAGCCATTGGAGAAGAGGTTTTAGTTTGTCTGTGAACTCCATGGCTTTTGTGGTTTTGTTACAATGATTTAATGCCCTGAATTTAAATAAATTGGGAAATAAGAGCCTGTTCTAGAGCCCACCCAAAAGACTGGTGGTCTTCCCAGCACACTGATCAGGCAATATGAAGGGAATGCAAAACCTACATCTGACCAAAACAAGATGTAACCAAAGCTTCTGCATGTGCCATGCCAAACAAACAAATGCTGAGCCTGGCAATTTTTACAGTCAATATGCTCCATCATCTACACAATAACTTGGTAGAAGCAGTTAGATCAAAGGTTTCCTTTCAGTCCCAAAGCAGAGGATGTTCTATAGTGAAATCATGACAGTTAGCAGAATGCTAAGCGAAGTACTGCCTGGGTCTCTCTGAGATAAAGCTCTCTCTGTTGGAAGGAAAATCTCAGTCAGTCTGTGGCTATGTCATCCTTGCTCTGGGTGGAAGCTGTTTTGATGGGTAACATCTGTTATTTTCATTGAAATCTGAAAGACCTGTCTACATGTTTTGGTGTTTTTTTTCTTCCTCGGCATAGGATGTGAGGGAGGGAAAAATAACTAAATTGACCTTTCAGTTGACTGAGATGCAGTGTAAAAAGACTCAAAGAAATGAATATCCTTACAATTATGCACAGTAAGGCATTCTTACTCAGTTTTTCTCATGTAAAGAAAACCAAGAAAAACAGAGCTATTATGACTTTACCCACCTACAGACAAAGCCTGAGAAGATCCTATTTCTCAGACCTTTGTCAAATTTTCAGTCTATCTAGTGGGAATTCTTTTTCCTCCCTTAAAAGATAAATACGTTAAGTAGTCTCAAAGGACAATAGCTTTTCATCTGAGAAAACAAATGTTGTCACTCCCTCTTGCTCTCCAATCTTGTCTTCCTTCCCCAACTCTATCTTTTATCCCTATCCCTCTGGCCACAGGAATACTTACTCTCCTTTGCCATTAATCTATCTTTTCCTGGGATCTTATAACATTTGGGGACTATATATACTGAGACAAAAATTGCACTGTAGGAAAATTTGAACAACTATAACTATATTTCTGTTTGATTTTAAGTAAAAAGTAGTAGAAAACATAAAAATAATAAGACACTCACAGCCAGTTAAATAAAGAAATAAACCACCGATAATGAAAAAATGTTTAAACTCATCATTGTAACCTCCTGAACCTACCAACAAATTCACATTTGACCCTGAACTGGGAAAGGAAAGGAAAGGAAAGGAAAGGAAAGGAAAGGAAAGGAAAGGAAAGGAAAGGAAAGGAAAGGAAAGGAAAGGAAAGGAAAGGAAAGGAAAGGAAAGGAAAGGAAAGGAAAGGAAAGGAAAGGAAAGGAAAGGAAAGGAAAGGAAAGGAAAGGAAAGGAAAGGAAAGGAAAGGAAAGGAAAGGAAAGGAAAGGAAAGGAAAGGAAAGGAAAGGGGAAAAAGGTGAATTACATTTCAAAAGTGATGTTGAAAATTATGAAAAATCATATTACAAAAACAAATTTCTCCTCATGGAAACTGTGCAGCAGGTAGCTAGTATCTTCAGCCCCTGCCAGGGGAGCTGGTGCTGCCTTTAAGACTTCACTATTAGTACCTGAAACCATCTTACAATCCTTTACACATAAGCATTCCCATCCATTGGATCTCTGTTTTTTGATGACCCATAGCAGAGCTGGATTTTCTGCTGGGGTTTTCAGCCATGAGATCAGCACATGCTTTTGTGTTGGCTGCTGGTAATCCAAATTCCCCACTTATGGGGAAAAAGTAAGCTGGTAAGGGCTGCTGTCGATTGATGGTCACCCTGTTTCAAGGGTGCAGCCCCAGCCATTTATAATTCATACTTTGTGCCTCTTGTGCGGATGAAGATGATGGTGTATAGCATCGGCCAGTTTGCTTGGTTCTGTGCACCATATGAATGGCTCCTCCAGCTCATTTGCAAGCTCACAAGCTTGCCATCTACACAAGCAGATACTGGGGCAACAGCATAAAAGTGTGAAAGTTTTTACTGTAACCAGCTGTGTTGCAAATCTGTGGCAGTGGGTTGTCCTAGACTGCTCCACTGCTGTAGCTGCACAAGCTCCATGGCAGGAATTGCTAACGCTCCTGACCCTATGCAGAACCACACAGCAAAACCTTCATCAGGCTGATAGTCACGGGAGGTTCACCACAGACCTTGGAGCAATAGATAGAACACAACCTCTAGATGTTCACAGCCAGGAGATATTCAGGGATCTCCCATCTTATTATGAAATGGACTGAGTGCACAGCTGAGTCCCAGAAGACCCCAGTATTTTGGGGCTAAAAAAATTTGTGGAGGTACATTTCTGCCTACTTCCATGGGGTCACACAACATACTTTCATTGTGGGAGCTGGTCTCGAACTGCTTGAGGCTTTAGAGAGAGAGTTTGGTCAGTTCTGCACAATACTCTATCTTTTGATGCCTTCCCCAAAACATTTATATCTCCAAATAAGGCTTGCTAGAAAATAAGCAATAAAAAAATACTTCAGTGATGAAAATTGTATATGATTCTGATATATACAGAAAGTACTATAATGTATATACATGTTGCATGTTTCCTAACTTCCTTAGCAATCTTTTTTACATTCTTAACAGATCTGTGTGTCTCCTTCCTAGATTTTTAAAAAAGGAAACTGAAAGGATAGCAGTCCTAGTGATCAGCAGCATTGTGCAACATGAATTTGAGAGACTGGGACATTTTGATCCAGTACATGCGCTTCTGCCATTTGAACTAAGGGAGAAACGGAGTTTGCCGGTAATTTAACATAATTGCAGGGGAAATCCCTTTAAAGCCAGATATTGAAACATCTGTAGTGCAAAAAGACTTCTTGTCTGCCAGCTGCTAATATCTCACTATGTCCAAAATGAATAAATGGTTTTGATTAGATTAGTATTTTTAAGTTACCCTTAAGTTGGGGTATCCAATATCAACAATTGCAACCCTGAGAATGAAAGATCTACTGACTGATAAGAAGCTAAATCAGAATGTTGTAACAAAAAGTGTTGAGCAAGACCAGAGGCAGGCAGAACTACCTTCAGCATCTACTTAGGTGAGAAAACAAACCCAAATACACTTCCAAATTCAGGATTAAGTCACAAGGATGTTACTTTCTGCAAAATCTCAATGAGCCGCCTGTTTATTTTTTCTCTCTTGACCTTTCTCACTTCTGTTCTCTTGAATTCTTTGATATTCCTTGCAATGTATCTAAAACTGGATTCCAAAGCTGGTGCTGGTGAGGCTGGATCACATTCAGATTTCTTGGTATAGCTGCCTTACTTCAGTGTTGCAACTGCCATAGTTTATGAGTTCAAGAGAATGAGATATGATTTAGGCTACCTGTTACCTAAGAAAACCATGCTATGGCATCATATTCAACAGAGAGAAGGGGTTAATGATGAACAGACCCCTACTGCAGATGCCTGACTTGGCATTGACTTCACATTGAGAGACAGAAAATTGCAGCGTAGACTTCATGTATTATTCTTTGAATCTTTGTCTGTGCTTGCACGCTCTCCTGTAGACAAAGCGAATTTCTCCTTGCTATGTATGGGCATTTTAGGTAATCAGCTGCCTTCCCACCACCCCTCTTTGCCCTCTGACTTGTGCTTGGAAAATGCGAGTTTTCCACCACACAATTTCTCCCCACTGTCAGCTATCTCTAAACTGACTCCTGCAGCTGTATTGCAAGACATGCTGGGTTGTAGGCTCATCGATATTATGCAAATTTACCCTGTAAGTAGATTACCTGTTACTGTGGGAACAGACTAACCTGCGTCTGCCACATTGCTTTTGTTTTTACTGGACAAGGTTAATGATAAAAATAAGGTTAATCTAGTAAAAGGTTAAGAAATTGATTACAGAACAGGAAATTGAGTTACAAAGAACTGAAACAATATAATATGATGCTAATGTCTTTATTTTGAGAGGCTCCTTCAGGTTTTTCTTTCAGCATTTTGAATTTAGTTACCATTTGGGGTTCGGGAAAGTAGTATTTCCTCATACTGGCAGATGGATATTCTATACTAGTAGAAAAGATTTGGTTAATTTCTATGACAAATGCTACTATTTTAACCAGGGGAAAACAAAAAAATCAAAAAGCAGGCATTTGATATCTAACCCTACCTATTCTTGGTCAGGTTAATTTTTTTTTAATTGGAACCAAATTGGACCTTTGGCCGTAGCAGTATTATCTTAAAGACTAACAAAAAGGTGGAGAGCACACATTCACTCGACGCTGTAAACTAGCTATACATACAAGACTACAAATATCAGAAGGCAAATCCTACAACAAAGCTATTTTCTTTTTTAGCTTTCAAATTTGGCCGTCGTGAGGAGTTCTAAAATGTCTGCTGAGGACTACCGATTATCTGCACCCTGGTGATTAAAAATGTATCAGAGAATATGAATTGCCCACTCTTTCTTGTTTGTCTTTTTTTTTTTTAATACATTGACTGTACCTTGCTGAACTACTTTCAGGTTAATTTTAGGCTTAATCCACCTCTTCCCCCCAGATATTCAACCAATAATGACGCCTATACAGACCATATAATGGAACCTATAAAAACCACACCTGAAACTTAAATTTTAACACAGTTTTAGAGTGAAACAACACTCGACCTTTGGGAAACTCTTACCAGAATGGAGAGTTACACTTGTTTTCTGATAACTAACTCCCCAGGTATTGAGGTCTAATACTGAAAATGGTGTATTGCAAGCAAGCGAAAAGAGCAAATGGAAACTGCACACACCAATTTGCTGTTTTCACTTATGCTTGAGAGCTCTGAATGTCATCTTGGGTAGAAAATGTCTTAGCAGTTTTCTCTAGCCATTTGAAACCATTCTAATATATTGAAAAATGGCAGTGACATTTCTCCAAGATATTTTTATGTGCAGTACTTGGTCAATCCTAAGTGAGAAGAGAAAAAAGGGCTCTGGTTATAAACAACTGAAACAGTGTCCTCAGCAGAACTGCTCCTCCCCCCCGCCCCCCCCC
>NW_009632743.1:0-15050 GCF_000690535.1 Cariama cristata | reverse complement strand
TTTTTTCTTATAAAATGTGGACAAAACAGCAGCCACAGCTCTAATCCACCCAACTGCCATTCTCTGGTTAGGCTGAGTGGAGCCCCTGTGTACAAGCTCTTCAATATCAGCAAAGGCATTTGGTCTGGCAGGTAAAGAGTCTAATGACTTTTAAATGGATATTTCCTCTCTCCCCATATGGTGGTGACTGAGCTGTAAACAAGCTAGTGCACTTCAGGTGAATTGCAAACTTTAGGTGAATATAGAAACTAGGAAAGATCCAAACCAGCCCTGGAGTAGCAGTTTCCACATATGCCAGGTTTTATAATACCTTAGGGGTGTTGCCTTGTGGGAAGAGTGGAAAAAATTTTTACCCAGTGCCAGACTGACTAAAGAAAGCTCCTTTTCATGTTTTGGCTTCCCGTGGAGTAGCTGGAGCAATGTGGATATATCAGGGTAATGCTCTTCATGTTGTCATGGTTAAACAGGCAACAGGTAACGATACAAGGCGCTACAAATATTTCTCAAGCTATAAAGATTCACACAGGTCCCCCAGCGTTACAGTGGATTTAGAGTAAAACATGATCTGGAGAAGCTGGAGGCATACATGCACCTCTTCTGGTAGAGCAAGATGACTCCACAGTTCCATTGGCATCAGGTGCCAACTCCCTTATTTCTGAAGATAGAAATGATTTAGGATGAGACCTCGACCTGCTCTGCAAGAATTATTGTCACTACTTCTCAGGTGATGTAAGCTAATACATTTCTTGCTGAATTAAACTGCAACCCTTGTGCCTTTTTCTATGCATATATTCTAAGACAATAAAGGAATAATTTCTACTGTCAAAAAGAGACTTAAATGATTACCTTCCAAGTGATATTTTATTTTGGACTGGGACCAAGTAGGAGTTACTATTATTTGTGCATTTCTCACATAAAATCAGATAGGCTTGGACCTTTACTGAACAATCCAGAGGATTTATTACATAGCCAGGAAAGCCTGTGATCTAAAACCAGTGGTGCTGCTCATGGACATACCATTTTTCATATCTGTTTATGAGTTCCATTCTGTAAAGGGCAGAAAAGCAGGTGTGAGAGGAGTGGGATGAGGACAAAGATGCTGTGTATCACTTCAGAGGGTGAATCAGTGTCTTGATGCTTTATTAATATTTGTATACATATTCTTGATGCATTGTATTGAGGTAGCATTGGCTTGGCTCTCAGTCATATGGGCTGAGATCAGACAGCACTGCTAAATGGGATGTCTGTGGGATTCGGCAGTGGAAAACTCTTTTCATTTCATTTCCCACCTTCTTGACAGAGCAACTGGTCTCCAGACCGCCCCCAAGACCATGCCTCAATTTCTCTGTCTGTTAGACGAGTACAATGATACTGAAGTGTTTAGAAATGTACCTGGAGATTCATGGGGGAGAGAGGAGCACCAGCTGAGAAATGTGCACCAACATCTTTATTACTTGTATTACCTCATACACATAATGTCATGGCACCTTAACGTTTGCAGTGTAAAGTGATAATGGTTACAAAGTGAGGTCAGCAGGAGGGAGAATGCATCCACACCTGTAAAAAAAAAAACAGTTCAGGCACAGAAGTGCCCACATGTAAGTGATGTGCAGCCTTGTCTGAAAGCACCAGTGAGAGCCGTGAGGCCAAGTAGCTCACTTTTTGAAAATCTCAGATGAGAGGTTGTTGCTTCTTTGTTGCTTGGTTGTTTTTTTCTTTTTTCCTTCAGGGATATGCATGATCACTGGTGTTTATTCAGATACTCAGTTTCACAAACAAGATTGGGAGCATGAGCTGGATTTTATCCTGGCCAGCACGTTTTCAGCAGAATCACTAAAGTGGTTGTAAGAAAGCACTGGAAATATGATTCCTAGAAGTATTTCCCAGCTGTCATGTTGAATTATAGAGAGACCTAGAGCTGCTAAGTTTTCCATGTCTCTCTTTAATTCTCTGGAAAGTACGTAAAGAAAACATATCTCAGAAAGATGTGGTGAGTTACCAAAATGATATTGTGAAAGATTTCCTGTCTCTTCGGAAGAGGTGAGCTGTCTAGTGCAAGGTATTAGTGTTCTGCTGTGATGAAGTAATTCTCACTTAGGCAAAATCCTGTAACTTGGTGCTTCATTACTGATGACTGACAGCTCACTTTGAATTCATAATTATAGTCAAAACCCACATCCATTTCTTCATAATAAGTGTTTGGGTTTGTGTAACTGTGATGTAAGAAGAAAATGTTTAGACCACTTCTTTAATTTCTGTAAAGAGGAATAAGGGAATATCATGAGATAATGCTCCAGTTTCAAATGCGCACCATCAAAAAAAATATTTGTATTTTGCTTTCCTGTATGTCACAAATTTTCCAGGTTATGTTAGAAATACATATTCACTTCATATGTAACGTATTTGTTATTTTCTGGTTTTCCTCCAAGACATTTTGCCATTATCCTGCCAGGACTGTATGTTGTCTGACCACTTCCCCATTGCAATTAAGGATTGAAACCACTTGCTTACGCACAACGGAGACCATCATACCTAACCCCAAAGGAGGCCAGAAACTCCTAGCACACTGCATTTCCCAGACCAACCAGGAGGCCCAGGGCACAGAAGGACAGCGTGCTATTTGCAACAAGGGCTGGCACACTGACAATCCACACAAGTGGAGCACTTCAAAATAAAGAGAAAAAAACCCAACACAAAATGATGGGGGGGGGGGGATTTAATGCATCTCACAGAGAAGTGCTGCCTGAACTTTCATAATAAAATGAGATCAACTCCTTCAAAATCAGTTAAGAGCATGCTACCAAAGAGCCAGCCTCAAGGACTGATGTTTATCCAGAAGCTTTTCTTCAAATCATGCAGTACATATTTGGCAGTTAGTGTGCAGAATCACAGGCTTGATCTGAACAGACAATAGAACATGAAGTTTGCACAAGTGACACAGTCTTCCCCGGGAATTTCTCTTTGTCCCTCCTCCCCCTTCCCCGCTTTTTCTCCCTTCTTTCTCCGGTGCCAGAGCCAAAGAGGAGGAGGAGAGACGATGCTTTGGGGTGCCAGAGGTGGGGTGCAAAAAAGAAGGAGGCAGTCTCTGACTCTAAATGGAAATATTTCATTGCCTTCAGTGTGTTTTGAATCAGACCTACTGTATTCAACAAATTCAAAAGTGACCAATGTGCAATAAAGTAAGATACAGAACCATATGATCGGGAGGATGAAGGTGATTACTGAGTCCAGACTTCATTTTTCATATGTGTGTGTGTGCGTGCATGTGCATGTGTTTGGTGGCTGGGGATAGTACTAATCAATCATGTTTATCAACTCGTTGAATTAATCTTTAGTTTCTCATAAAGCAAATCTTGTCATATTACAGAGCTGTGGTGACATGTGTGTGAATCTGGTAATTTGTGCTGAAAATAATCTTTGCAGCCATTTGTTCCATCTCTTCCTCAAGGCTGATGTTTAAGGGCTTTAAAATGAAAATTGGTTTGGATTGCCAAAAAATACAAAAAAACGAGGAGGATCAAATTGTACTGGATATCTACGTCCACGTGGCAACATTTTTGAAATGCTCTTACACAGCTATAGCGTGAGGACATGATGTTTTCTTAGGATGAGGGAACACTGGGAGAGGAAGGAGCCTCTCAAATGACATACTGGCACTGACATGCATACATACATACAGAGATCTTAGGTATGGGGAGTGCTCTGTCTACATGCATATTTAGTTTGAAAGTGGTTCTGTCAGAAAGATCCGGTTCAGTAGTTAAGAGGAAAGAAGTGACTAAGTTACCTTTTTTCCCCCTAAACTTTCGTATTAGTCTGAAACAAGCCACAGTTTGAAAATAAGAAGCTGTTCAGATTTATTGTGTTCTGGAGCCATTAATTACAGTGTGTTCCATTTCTGTTTATTTGTCTTAGTTTTTCTTGGTGTTGAAAGCCTGACCCTCATGGACATAAAAAAGATTATCTAGCTTCATCTGTCTCACCATCCTCTGTGGCTCAAGTCCTTGCGGTAGGGCACTTCCCCAGACTACATGACACAGCCAGATGTAGGAATTGGATACCGGGCTATGAAATAGCACTAATTGCAGATGTCAGCCTTCACACTTCATAAAACAGGGAGCATATTACAGTGTACGTTAAATTCTAGAGCAAATAATACCAAACGTCTATGCAGATGTATTGTAGATTTGAATAATCTGGCAGACTGTATTTGGAAATATTCTCTAAATTTCCTCTGTCCCTGCCCTGAGACTGTGGTAAGTAGCACAGAGACCAGCTGTCCAGCCTTGTTTTTCTAAGCCATTGACTAAACAGTGAGTTCATGTTCAAGATAACTGTGGGGAACCAGTTCATGAACTTCTTGAACTCTGCTGTCCATAAGTGCGGTGACGGGATTGAAAAACTGCCATTTAATTAATGGTGAGTCTTATAACTAGAAATGAACCTTGAACCAAGTGGGTTTTTTTCATTAAAAGATGTCTGGAGAGCAAAAATAAGTAAAAGTGCTAAGCTAGCTAAGCTGTTGACTTTTTGCCAGGAAAAGACATTGGTTTGTAAAAGAGGGAGATAAAACCATCACCTGCATATACAGTTCAAGGACTTGTAGCACATGTTGGCTCCAATGCCAGAGTGTTTGCATGGAGTAGAATTCTCCCTGTGCTCCTTTCCAGATTCACTTCCCAATTTGCAAAATGATTAACCTGGAGGTCTTTCCACCAGTGGTGTCTATTTTACTGCGAGAGTTTAAAACTTCCCCTTTTCTTTGGGGGATTCAGTTCCAGGCCAATTACAGGCAGAGTAGGGATTGGTCTCTGAGGGAAGAAAGCTGCATACAGCTTAAAGTTGCAAGCTTGTATTGCAGTTTCAGCCTCTAAACCTCTCCATTCATGTTGATAACAATACCTAGATGTTGAGTCTTTGCCCAATACAAGCTCTTTCCTATTATACTTCTTAAAATCACATGACACACAGCCTAATTGTATAGATCCACATACTCTGCATCCCTAAGCTAGAAAGCATTTAATTCCAGGTACATGCATCTTGCACAAGCAGAGCGGGAGTTTCCCCTTGGTATTAGAAAGTGCTTGACATTCATAAGAGGAAGTCAACACAGAAGAAGAGCTGGAGAAGACCTTTTGAGGTAGACCTCTGCTACTGCAGGACTTGTAAAATACATAAATAATCCCTTTCACAGATAAAGTCTATCTAGTGAGGTTTCTAGAGAGGTTCCCTCCCCCTTCTACTCTAACTGGTAGGTTATTCCAGAACATCACTTCTTAAATGGATAAAAGAAGAGAAACGAAGCTAGTGAAGGATCTAGAGAACAAGTCTTATGAGGAGTGGCTGAGGGAACTGGGGTTGTACGGAGGCTGAGGGGAGATCTTATTGTTCTCCGCAGCTACCTGAAAGGAGGTTGTAACGAGGTTGATGTTGATCTCTTTCCCAAGTAACAGGACAAGGAAGCGGCCACAAGTTGTGCCAGGAAAAACTTCTTCACGGAAAGGGTTGTCAAGCATTGGAACAGGCTGCCCAGGGAAGTTGTGGAGTCACCATCCCTGGAGGCATTTAAAAGATATGTAGATGTGGTGCTTAGGGACATGGGTTAGTGGTGGACTTGGTAGTATTAGGTTAATGGTTTGACTCAATGACCTTAAGGGTCTTTTCCAAACTAAATGATTCTATGATTCTACGAAAGCCACCTTCTGATTTCCTGCTTAAATATATTCCTTGTCAGTTTACATTCATTTTTTTTTAATAGATCTTTAGTTTAAATAAGCTCTTTTTCCTCTCTCATATCCCTAGTGTATTTATGGCTAGCAATTATACCCCTTCAGCCTTGACTTTGAAAGCTCTCCACTCCTCTGATATTCTGGTAGCACGTCTCTGTTCTGCTTCTAGTTTGACATCGTCTTTCCTGAATGTGGGTAGCAGATTCAGACAGACTGTGAGATCTCACTGCAGCCTTAACCCTGCCCCTGGTGGAAATAGAACTGGAACATTGTATTTGGAGTCTCACTCAGCTTCACCAGCTTGGTGATATTTGCCTTTGGGTAAATAAAGTAAATGCAAACATTTCAAACTATAATTAGTAGGAAGTTCTCAACTAGCAAAGCATTATTTTCACACTTTGTCTTTATATGAGGCATCAAAGTATTTTATGATATATAATTAGGATCCAGATCTTCAAAAGTGTGGCAGAATAAACAGCAGTGTTCCCTGTTTCAGTACATTCTTTTATTGTGCTTTTGTATGATGAAGCAGAATAGGGTGTAATCGTCTGCAAGTAGTTATTCATGAAGAAACTATCCTATTTCGTCAAGCCCCAAGCTAAACGATGCTGAGGGAGCTGGTTTCTACTTCCATTGCACCTGCAACCATTGTTGGTTTTAGCACTACTAATAACTGATTATTACAAATAAAAGGTAACAAGTACAAGTGCCTTTCTTTGCTATTGACTATGCTACAGTGTTAGGTCGCGTCATTCTGTAAACCCTGCTTCTGCTTTGTAATGCTCCTGGGGAGGTTTTACCACGGTCTTTATTTGAACTATAAAGTGGCACTGGCTGCAGGATCAAATGAGGTGATAAAGGAGGGAAAAAATAGTAGATGTGTGTTTTGGCAGGTTACTGTGGCTACTGCACAGGTTTCAATCGTCCGCAGTGCATTGGGGCTGCCATGTTGAGTAATGTGACACCAAACTTCATGTGATCCTTGCCAAAGCACTGGCGGACACTATCCAGAACTGCGTCGGTAGTCTATGTTCCCCATAGCAGGTACTTGGAATGAAACTCTCAAGGACTGGTGCCAAGCAGCGAGTCCCCTTGTGTTGCGGGGAAAAGGCAGAAAGAGAGAGAGAAACTGAGGGCAGGCATCTGCAAAGAGAGACGTCTCAGCCCCGCATCCCTGCTTCGAGGATATACATTCAAAATCACACCATAATTTACATTAAACCCTTCTCCAAATCATGCTGTCTCCTTTTTGCACTGAGCATCCTACTAAGTCAGAAAACCTCAATTTGCTTTCCTTCTAATTATTCCAAGCAATGTGGAATGGCTCTGACAGGTGGGCTTAGGCAAATGCCTTTGCTCACACTTCAGAAGAGCAGATGATTGTACTACTTTCTGGGGAAGTGGGACTTGCTGCTGTGCCTTCCTTCATGGAGGCAGAATTGAATCCAGATGCTCTTGTCCCATGAAATAACCACTGAAATATGTGGAGAAAAGAGGAAGATGAAGACAGAGGTTCCAGATAGGTATTATCTCTAAGGCAGATCTTGCCTTAGATCAAGGAGGAACACCTCCCCCCCCCCCAATTCTTTCTTTTTCCTTCTTCCTGTTCCCTTCCTCTTCCAAATCCGTAAAACTGCCATGCAAACTGGGAGAGCCCATCCTTCAGCCAGCACACAGATATGTGGTTAGGATTTCTTCTTGGGGATCCTGAAATACGTGTGGGCTTGAATCCCACTGGAAAAAGAGGAATGTGAAGGCAAGTCTCCCACATCCTGTGGAGTCCTCTAATCCATGACCCAGTAGATGAAACTGTGTGCCTGTGGGAGAGCCCAGCATCTCCTCCCCAAGGGCTGTTCTGTGCCAAGCCCAGTTCAGTGCTCAGTGCTCTGAGAACACCTACTGGCATGACTGGTGCTGGTGAGATGAATGGAAAAAAAGTAGTTTGTGAAATATGATGGGATTAGATGAGAGCACTGTCAACACTTAAACTGGAAGAGTGGAGGCAATGCCCTTCCTCTTCCAAAGGGAGATCCTCTTTCCTCCTCCCATATGCCCTGGGAATGCCATGTCCCTTTTGTAAGATAAAGATTTGTCTACAACAAGTGGACAGTTAATTTATCTCAATCAACGTCCTTTCAGATATCACTTTGTACTTAGTACTAACAATGGCAGTCATACTTAGGGATCTCATTTTTCAAGAAGAAGCTTTTCTACCGTGTTGACCTCTGGCGTATCAGTCTTGCTCTCTTCCCATGGGTATCCAGTACCTAAGGTTCCCAGGTCTTCCCTGTTCGATATCTTCTCTAAGGGAGCTTTGCTACATAATCTGGTACTCTGTGTGTCCTCTTGTGTGCCACAAACACCGCTGGGTATGTCTGACAGCTTCTGACTCATATTCTCTATTGTAATCGCTGCTGTGTTATGTCTTTCCTTTTTGTGTCACATCTACTTGTCTGTTCCCCATCCACGACTTAACTCCCACTGAGCCTCCATCACATGGACACACACCATCAGAATCCTCAGGCATCTTCAGGCACAGTCTTAAACACAAAAAAATACCACCACTGGCTTAGGACAGCTGTGAGCCACAAGCTGCTGGAGTGTACTGGGAAGTCTAATTACATGCTTGCCCTGCTCTTTTATTTTTTTCCTGGGCATAGACTATTGGCCACTGCTACTTCTGAAATCAGAACGTTATTCTCTTGTCTTAGCTGGGTTTACTCACTATTGATTTTGCGGATATTGGTTTCTTGGGCAGCAAGAGAGCCTGGATATTGAACGAGCATGCAACTGTTCTACTCCCTGTCACTGTGGATGGTGAACTGCAGGTGCTAGGGCATGATCCTGAGTTTGGGGTTTTTTTTGGCCTGAACCACTTTTCCACCCAGTTCAAGAGTCTCAGACCCAGAAATTCCAGGGTGGTGGCTGGAGCTCCAGACTGCACTTGATTAACAAAGCCATCCCTGTGAAGGACAGACCCCAGGGAACTGTAGTCTGGTTTCCAAAGAGCAGGGCTTGGGCTAGCCACACTGCTTTCCACAGCTGGACATGGCTACTCCTATTCTGCAGCAGCTGCCACCCACACAGGCAAATGTGAGCTAGATGGATCTCCGTCTGACTCAGTACTGCTCTTCTTATCCTCCTGTGTGAGAAAACTGTCCTTCAGCACAAATGCTATCAACAAATGATTTGTTTTCAATTGTATGCATCTTAAGTAGATCTGATTAGTAATAGCAGCAACAGGTCCTTCCTTGGCATCAGAGCAATTCCACCATTTCTAGGCATTGCTGAAAGCAGTAGATGGTGTAGTGGTGGCTCAGAAAATGGCCACATGAAGGTAAAGTTATACAGCTCCTAACTGCATTGTATATTGGAATTTAAATTTTAGACAGATGGTCTGAATAAAAACTTAGGGCCCCATGTATTTCACCATAAAGTCATGCAGAAGGAAAGGCTGCTCAGTGAAACTAGATAGAAAATGTTCAACTGATTCTGACAACACCATTTAATGAAAAACGCTATTTCTGCAATGCTCTGATTCAATCAGTTCACTGTATTGTATGGTGGTGTTTTGGTCTGTTTTGTTTTATTTGGAAAAATAAAGTTGAAATACTTTGAATTTATAGTTTGACCAGAGTGACTTCATTCAATATCAAACTCTTCCAACCAAAGTGCTTCATTGTCTGTGCTCTTGGGATGGATTGTAATCACTGGGATGGACTCTCATCTGCCTTTTGACTCCATCTCATGAGGCATCACAGGAGTCTCACAGCTCTGCACCTGCAACTCAGTCATGGACCTTGTCTAGCTGAGGGTACTTGAAACTTGGGCACTATAAAGAGATGTGCCATGACAGCCAAGTGACATTAAAGGAATCTTCTCTGTTTAGAAATGTTTTGGCATATCTGGGTTAAAGAAATACCCAGAAAGTCCCTCTTCCACAAGAGAGGCCTTGAGATGACGTAATCCCAATGTTTGAAGCCTTTACAATGCAGAAATCAATTGTGCAATTTCATATAAGGCAACTTCAAGCCTCCCAACTGGAGAAACCTGATCCAAAACCTATTAAAGTTCTGAAAAATATATTCACCAATTTCTTTGAGCTTTTTCACAGGCTCCGAGGACTTTAAGTACTGACAAGCAATGTGGTTTTTTTTTGGTTTTACCAAATGTAGACAGTCATGAACTGTTCCCTTACTTATCATCCATTATTTTCCCCAACACCCTGTTGCTGACTCCAGCTCTAAAACAGTGTAAGAACATTCCTACAATTTCATTTCAAGTAATTTGTCTCCTGAACAGGGAAAAAGGCTATTTCTACTACCTTAATTTAAGAGTTTCTACATAATCATAAAAAACTTTAACATACTAATTATTTCTGTTGAGATTTCAAAATCAGCTTAATTGTTTTGACCTTTGTCATACCCACTAGACTAGAAAAAAGCAGAATGGCGATTCACTGGGAAATTTAAATGACATTTTAATGCATTTTTCCACTGTTTTCAAATATAGCAATTATTTCCTGGTATATCAATTATTGTTTCCCAGCCTTTTCTAGAATACTATTTTAAATAAAAGCACAAGTTTTCAGTGAGGCATTCTGTCTTATTGGTGATATTGCCACTCTTCTTTTTATACTTACACATGTACTTATGTTAATCACTGTATAGCATGTGGAGAAGTGAAAAAAATGGTTAAGTCCATTTCATGACTATTTCAGAGGTTGTAGAATTTCGTTTCCTCCTAACGTGCATGGAAAACACCTCTCTGCGTATTTTCACTACTTGCATCAAAATGTCTCTATTCACACTCAGTAGATCAGAGTTTCAGTACAGGATTCTCTTTACATCCCCTAAAGAGTCTGTTCTGTTCCTTGGAAACCTTACTGTCCAAAACCTGCTCAAAACTGACACATTTCAATTAAACATTTATGCCAGGTCCAAACAACCTTTTGTTGATGAAATAATTCTGCTAACAATATTCTAACCAATAGTAATACCAGAGAAGTTAGTGATGAACATCTCTCCACAGAATAAAATCTTGCTGGTGTAAGAATATAACACTTGTTTAACAATGCTTGTTAAAAAAATTACGCAGTTGGGTGGCTGCACTTACTGCTTGACTGAAATGGAATATTTCAGCTGCATAATTTCTCTTGAGTTAATAAATGCCGCCTCATTTGAAGTGTAGGTCAGGAAAAGAACTTTTAGTGATTCTCCCTATTTTGAAGGAGAACTAAAACAAAAAAAAAAGGACTTCTTTTCCCTTCTGTTTTACTTTGACCTGCAGGTTTGCTGCTCTTTGACATTTTCAGATTTTTCAAGACTTGCGACTTTGCAATGAGAACTGACTTTCAACACAGCCTTTTGTGTAAACACTATGTTTCCTGTTTTGCTTCAAAGCAAAATGATGAAAAAATCCTAGCAGTCATGCAGTCTTATCACAACAGGTAGTACATTCATGATTGTCTCCTGCAACACAAGTATTTTGTTGGCAATAGCAAAGAGGTGTATTCTGCTCAGAGGCCAAGAGTTCACATTACAGAGTCAGGACTTTGTTCACAGGAACTGTTACCTATGTCATTAGTCCTCACACAATCCAAAGAAACCCACGTTTTTTAGGAAGAGAATATCTTTTATTAGGCCAACAGGTACAGTTGGGTAAAGCAGATATTAGATAAAGCAAATTCATTTTCAGGTAGATGAACTACTCTTCAGGTCCAAAACAGAGAGAGAATATGAAGGTAATTGTAGTTAATTGCTTTGAATTGCACTTAGCTGTTTTAATCAGTCAGATATTTGAGAGAAAAATGTTTGCTATTTCAGAAGCAGAGGGTGATCCTGACCCTGCTAAGGGTATAAGAGGTGACAGAAGCTAAATGATCAGAGGATCAGTAATTCCCATCAAAGATCAACAAGACTTGAGATGGGAAGAAACTCAGAGGTCTGTCTCGAATCCGTCTGATATGGTGTCTGGTATCTGATAGAGTTACACATTTTAGTGCTCTGGCCCATCTTTGATCTTGCAGTGTCAGGACTGCAATGTTAGAGACGGAGTAGCTGTTTTGGGAATATAGTTTTCCAACTGGTAACCGGGTGTTACTGCTCTTTCCCAACTAGGTAACACATGGTGGTTGATTGGTCTCACCCACAGAGTTCCCTAAGAGCAGTGAATACATCGTGTGATGCCTATGACATTTCTGGATGTGCACATGTAGGATCAGTGGATTTTGGTGCTTATGGCATAGCAGGTGCTTATCATGAGGGTTGTGGCAAGATTTGAATCTGATTTTCTTGAGCTATCTCATTATAGCCAGCATATGCTGGTCTGCTGGAAATTTACTTTCAATGATGGAGCTAATTATGATAAGTGTCATTTGGAGGGAAGGAGGGCTGTTTCTAGGAAAAACCATTTCAAGGTACGATTTTCTTCCAACATAAGTTGCAACTTGTTAACATTTTCCAGTATACATTTCTTGCATATTGTGGTACATGATACCCAGTAGGGGATTTCATCTCTGTGTTGTAGTAAGTTTGTACAAGGTTTAGGTGGCTTCTTCAAATATGCAGTCCTAGAGGAGTGTCACTGTTGGATGAACATCATCTGTAGCTTTGTGAGGGCGTGTCATGAATGTTCTCCTCAGAGCAAATGAGGTGATGTCTGTGGGTTGGTTGCATATCAGTTTTTCTAGTGTGTTTGGATAGCTGATGGTTTGTGGAAGGAGGTGTGTTGGTCTGTGGATTTTCTGCATATGGTAGTTTGAAGGTTGCTATTTTTTATGTTGACCTTGGTGTCTAGAAAGTTGATGCTGATGTAAGTTTTCCAGAGATAGTTTGATGGACAATTCTGGTTGCTGAATTTGTGGCAGAAATCAATGAGAGAATCCAAGTTTTGGATTATGTATCCTAGTGTATCCTAGGAACTCACGCCGGTTTGGTGGGACGGTTAAAATCTTTTTCTTGAGGTGACTCCTGAAGAGGCTGATATCCTGGTGCTTGGATACAAATACCTGGGTGCTTGTAGTTGCATCTGTGATTTGGTGAGGATGAAATTGTTGTGAATGAAGATGAAATAGATGGGCTTGATATACATAAGATGCTACTTAGAAGGCTGGTATCACTTAACTATGCAGTTCAGGCATAATGCTTCCCTGGTGTGGTATAGTGACGATAATATGAAAGATGGTGCCAGTAAGAAGATAGTTTGTGAAGCAGTGATCCTGAAGGAAGCACTCTTTTCTGGAGAGAGTTGCTTTCATATATAACAAAGTGTTTAAACACTGTATCTGGAGATCCTCATAGCTCTTCAGTGAAAGCCTCCTTGCATTTCCTTCTGTAAGAATCTAGAAGAGCACATTAAAGTCTTAAGGTGGCAAAAGAAGAGTTAACACAATTTTTTCCTTCTTCATTAGGAAGAGATTTGAGCTCCAAAGTGAAAAGAGCAGAGGTCTTTCTTGAATTCCTTCTCATATGAAAGCATCAAAAAATCACCTGCTAGCATCACTGATGTTATCCTAACTTCTCCATTATCAATTGTTTAATAACTAATTGGTGACTGGATTTTAAAAACCATGCAGACTCCTAAAAAAACCAGTTGCATCTTTCAGAAAATTATTTCACTGTTATTCCTTTCCTGAAAAAATAATTATTGTAGACCAATATGGAATTAATTTAGGGGTGTTCAGTTTGGTATAATGTGAGACTATTTTCATGGTTATTTTAGAGGGAATGGTGGCTATTTTACTTTTATTTTGTTTTCAGAAAAGTTGAGACACACTTAGAGAAACAATTCCTCCAATTCTCTACAGACCACAATGCTACCAATGTTTCCGAGCATGAACGTAAGCATTTGGAAAGAAGAGATGGGGTAGCCAGTCAAGGTTGGGGTATTGCTCCATGACTTCCTGGTGGGTGATGTTGGGAAGCAGGTGCTCTCACCATCACTTCTCAGATGTGTCTCGTTGGTGAAGTAATTGTTAGTGCACTGTTTGGGTCCAGTGTTAAATGATATCAGCTTATTTTGATAGTCATTTGTTGCATGGTGGTTTGGTGTATTTCAGACAGTTTCCTTTAATTTGTTGGAGCACGTAATCATGTCTGGTTCAGTCAACCTTTCTGGGAGGTAAAGTTTCTCAGTTTCTTAGCCTTAGGCAGACCTAAACAGGATATTCTGTCATGCATCAAGAGTCGAAAATTAGACTCTTTTTCTACAGTCAAAATGACCTACATGGATCTGTGTCATTCTCCCATGTTCTTCAAAGACTGAGTCGGACTTCAACTCACTTGCTTTTATGTCTGGACCATTTCCCTGCTGAATTTTACGGGGCTGCAGACCTAATATACCTGCACTGCCTTTGCAACAAGCACTTTCATAGAATTTAGGAGAACACTTTACACAAAGTGGACTAATCAGGCACATAAGATGGATCTAACGAAGAGACAGTCACATCTCCAAAAGTGTAGATAAACTGATGAGCGAAAGTTCGGAGGGAGGAAAGACTTCATGGAGGCAGGAAAGACTATAAACAGACAAACTCTAAATGAGCAAGTATGTGGAGGGGAGACTTGACCTAAATGAGACCCCTAGATGATCATGAGGAAGAAAGTGCCTACAAACTGTAGCATGACTTTATGAGGAAGAGGTTTTGGTATCGAATACAAGCCAAGGTGTGGGGAGCACAGGAAGATGTTGTTCCTAACCAAGCGTTTGGAAACACCTGTGTAGCAGATCAGCTGCACGAGGGGAGATGGGTAGGCCCTGATCTAGTCTCAGCGGCAGCCAGTTGACAGCACAACTTTCTGCCATTTCTTTACCCCAGTCCTTTAAAAAGACTTTGAACTGCGTTGCTTGTTCTGGACAGCACAAGTCAACACCATTTGTGCTCATTTTAGCCTGGCCTGAGTGAGGAGTGAGTTAAGAAATGGAGGGGTTCCCAGGGCTTTGGTCCCCTGAGGACCTGGACCCACCGAAGGGGCCAGGCCATGACGGAGAAGGCCCACCTGGGGTGAGCGTTGCTTCCAGGTACCCTGGGATTTGGGGGAAAAGGACTCCACAGACATGACTATGGTCTCCGGGAGGCCTCGGCTGCCGGGGTGCATTGCAAATATGAGCGGGGGCAAAGGTGAGGAGGGAGCAAGGGGACAGCGGCCGACAGGAGACGGCCGAGGCAGGGCTGCCTGTACTTTGTTCACCCATGAAGAAGGGGAAGCGAAGAGTTTTGCTCCGCGAGCACGAGCAGCGCTGACCGCAATCGCTCGGCTGTCGGCCCGGCGGTGGAGGCCGGGGCTCCGGGGACAGGGGCGGGCCCAGCCCGACCCAACC
>NW_009632742.1:510-754 GCF_000690535.1 Cariama cristata | reverse complement strand
CAAATTCATGTGTCTCCAATTTAGAGACATGGATGTCTTACATGATAGTATTGAATGCTTTACACAAGTCCAGCTAGATGACGTCAGTTGCTCTTCCCTTATGCACCAATACTGTAAGCCTGTTGTAGATGACCACCAAATTTTTCAGGCAGTTTGCCTTTAGTGAAGGCATGTTGGCTGTCACCAATCACCTCCTTATTTTCCACGTGCGTTAGCATAGTTTCCAGGAGGATCTGCTCCATGC
>NW_009632742.1:0-382 GCF_000690535.1 Cariama cristata | reverse complement strand
GGATAGTGACTTAGCAACTTCACCTACCACTTCCATTGGGACCCACAGTTGCATCTCATTAGATCCCATGGACTTATGCACCTTCAGGTTCCTTAGATAGTCTCAAACCTGATCTTCCCCTGCAGTGGGCAGTTCTTCATTCTACCAGTCGCCTTCTGAGACTTGGATAGTGTGACTGGAGCACTTGGTGGTAAAGATTGAGACAAAAAAGTAATTGAGTACCTCAGCCTTCTCCATATCCTGGTTAACTAGGTCTCTCATTTCCTTCCAGAAAGGGCCCACATTTTCCCTAGTCTTCCTTTTATTACCGGTGTACCTATAGAAACTTTTCTGGCAGCACTTGATGTCCCTGACCAGCTTTAATTCTGTCAGGGCTTTAGCT
>NW_009632741.1:539-1729 GCF_000690535.1 Cariama cristata | reverse complement strand
AAAAAAGAAAAAGGGTTGAATAGGGTGGAAGCCCTAATTTCATGTTCTTGGCACTCTATGTGACCTTGAGCAAAACTTTTTTGTCCACCTCTTTTTTCCTTTACTTCCTTGTCTCAGATCAAGATTACTCTATTAGACTGATAGGTGCTTTGATAGTATTGTTAGGGTAATAGACCTAGAGTAGCAGCATTACACATCCTGTGCAATGTACCTATAGGTACTTTATGAACTAAGGGCAACATTCCTGTAAATCTTTTTTGGAAAAAGGAGAGGACATAAAGATTTGTAGAAGTCAAAAGCTAAAAGAGAAACAGAATACCAGGAATTCATCAGTGTGACAAAGAAAATATCAGATATTTAACACCATGAGACAGACAGTTTTCAGTGGAAACTGTCATGCTTCTGGTCATCTGTTCTCCCTAATTTTCATGAGCCCTCTCACCTTCCTGAATCTTCAATTTGTTTTGCATTAATGGAGCAAGAGTGCTCATCAATGAGTAATTAAAATTATTAACATATTGATGATTTATACTGACTTCTATTAAACTTACCTGTGAATTTTCTTTATTTCAAGTCAGGACTTTGGAAATACAATAGATCAGTAAAAATTAACTAGATTGTGGGGTTTGTTATGCACCATCAGAAAGAGGCCTTGCAATGATACAAGTCAAAGAAATTTCCCCTTGCATAAAGGAATTTCCAACTGATTCCACCACGTGTTTCCTTAAACCTCACTGCTCATCCCATCCCGTCAGAGTGGTTGGACGGATGAGCAAGCCATGGCACTTGCATGGCCAAGATGGAGAAGAGTTCTGCTACATCAGAAAAAAATATTTAGACACAGCTCTTCATCTCTCTCATTCTTCACAAGGTTGAATTTCAGGGGGAAACATAGTGACAAAGGATGAAGAAAAGGCTGAGGTACTTAATGCCTTCTTTGCCTCACTCTTTCGTAGTAAGATCAGTTCTTCTCCAGGTACCCAGCCCCCTGAGCTGGAAGACAGGGACGGGGAGCAGAATGAAGCCCCCATAATCCAAAAGAAAATGGTCAGCGACCTACTACAGCACTTGGACACACATAACTCTATGAGGCTGGATGGGATCCACCCAGGGTGCTGAGGGTGCTGGAGGAAGTGCTCACCAAGCCACTTTCCATCATTTATCAGCAGTCCTGGCTAACCAGGGAGGTC
>NW_009632741.1:0-208 GCF_000690535.1 Cariama cristata | reverse complement strand
GCTGGTCATGGCGTGGATGGGTGTACTCTTTGCTGAGTAAAAAACCAGCTGGATGGCTGGGTCCAAAGAGTGGTGGTGAATGGAGTTCAATCCAGTCAGTGCTGGTAACAAGTGGTGTTCCCCAGGGCTCAGTGTTGGGGCCAGTTCTGTTTAATGTCTTTATCAATGGTCTGGACAAAGGGATTGAGTGCACCCTCGGTCAGTTTGC
>NW_009632740.1:17199-18235 GCF_000690535.1 Cariama cristata | reverse complement strand
GTCCAGGTTCATCTGCTGGCTCATGCAGAGTGTACAGCATGGTCAGGTTTGTGTCCTGGCTCATACAGGGTATAGAGCATGTCCAGGTTCATCTGCTGGCTCATGCAGAGTGTACGGCAGGGTCCGGGCACTGGTGAAGGCAGCAGCGTTTCTGTTCTCTGACTGTTTCAGTTCTAGGTAACCTTACAGGTGAGCCTGAAGGGTTTGCATTTCCCAGGGGTGCACTCAAGATTTCACCTAAGATGGCTGACAAGACTGAGGGATAAGAAAATCCAAACTCTGAGATCTCCATTACAGGCTGTGCTGTCTTACCGAGGCCGCAGTGCGCAGGTCTGGAAACGCGCTTGTGAGTTGGCGTTAACTGAGGTATGGGCGAGAAGCTTCCTGCATGTCTTCTGTGAGCAGCCCGTGCTGTGCTCAGTATTTCCGTATCGGTTATCTGGCTCCTAATCGACAGATTTGTAGGTTGTCAGTGCGGTCTGTGGTTTCCCTGTGGGTTATGAAGAGAAAAACGTGACAGAGGAAATCGTGCAACAAATCGGGTCGCTGTCGGGGCCAGATTGTTAGATTTATTGTGCCATTCAGTGCCACTTCGGTGTTTCTGGGCAATTCAGTTCTTCCACCACGGAAGTCCCCAGTGGCTTGCTAGCATCCGAGTCTGAGAGAGAAGCCGTATGCCTCTGTTGGGTTAGACGTACTCCAGCAGAGCCAGAGTTTTATTCCTGAAACTGTTATTCAGGGAAAAAATAGTGAGCAGAAGCTGCGTGGAGTGGAAATAAAGAGGGAGGAGCTGGAGGTGGTGTCCTTTCACTTGGAAGCAGGCGGAGATCCCTGGCTGCGGGGACAGCCGTCCCTTCCCTTCAGTGGTACAAAGTTGGCAGCATTTTCTCATGGCTTCCGCAATGCTGAAGGCTGAAGCTGGTACAGTTTTTCGGAAGATGTGTTGGTGTGAGTGGATCAGTGGGGGACTCTCTTCCTAGATTTGTACGGGATCGGTGCCCAGCTAGAGAGTTCTTTCTTCTAATGCGATCTGAGC
>NW_009632740.1:0-17168 GCF_000690535.1 Cariama cristata | reverse complement strand
TTCCTCCTAATGATATCTGAGCTGGAAGCTTCGTGTTGCTAGTGCTCTTCTTTGCAAGAGCATCCTCAGGCTTGTGACTGCACAGCAATCAAGCTATTAGGATAATTTCCGCTATCCCAAAGTCTCCTCTTTGTTTTGAGCTGCGTACTGCTTTGTGCTCAATTTCCCACCCTAAATTTCTAACTGACGTTCGGCTTGGCTCACTGGGGTCCTTTTTCCAGAAGAGGTTGTGTTTCCCTGTGGGTTTGGTTGGGTTCGTGAGTCACTGAGGCATCCTGGTGCCTGGATCGAAAGGAGCCCCTGAGACCAAAGGTCCTTCTCTTTTCTGTGGCGTCTTCCTGGTGTGCAAGGCCAAGCTGTGGTCATACGCACAGGATCGCTTGGCATTCACAGAGAACTGGAAGTTGGAGAGTAACGGGGGTATCTGCCATCTTTTATGGTGCAGGTGGGCAGTGATGCAAATAGGAATGTGTGTGGACCGATAAAGCTCAGCGTTTGATTAACTCGATATAAAAAGACCCAACTTGCCCCAGCACGTCTCAGTGCTCAGTCGGGGCAAGAGCCATTCCTTCTTTGTCTCTTGGTCTTAGGAATTTGTTTCTCGGGCTCATTCTGAGTGTCACTTAACCTGTTAACTCAGCAGATACTTTCTCAATAGCTTTTGTGTGCCAGTAATTGTGGTTTTATATCCAGAATTGCCCAGAGCCTTTCCTCTGCTGGCCAGGCAAAGGGTGTGCAAGAGCCAAATGGTCTGAAGATGCTGCAGCTTGCATTTCATGAGCCTTGTCTCTACCTGGCACGGGATGGGCTGTTAATTAAGGATGATAAGACCAAACATTACACAAATCCAAAAGTAACTTCTGAATTGATGGGTGGTGATTCATTATTGTGCTTTAGAGGTAGAGCGACCAAAAAATGTGAATACATCAAAAATAAGAAATAGCTGTAGTTTCTAGAGTTGGCTAGCATTTATGGGCTGGGGGGGTGACCTGTTGGTTGGCTCCGGGGTCTTGCTGCCTGGAGAGCTGATGGTAGAAGTGGCCTTGAGGTTGGCACAGAGCTGCTGCTGATCTGCCTCTCTTTTGGATCCTGGAGTCAGGCATAGAGCAGAATTCCCTCTTCTATTTCTTCTGGTTGGGAAATGTGTGTACATGTGTACATACAAGCACAGATATTTTAGAGTATCCTACACAATCCAGCACGAAATGAGCATAAAATATGTACACCCTGTGTAAATATGTAAATAAAATATGTAAACCCTGGGCTGACCCAGGCCCTTCATCTCTGAAACTCTACGCGTTGGACAGCCGCACACTGAGTTCTCTGCTGCTTTCTCCTTCAGTTACTGTTTTCCTTGTTGCTTTCTCACATGAGCCCAACAAAGGCAATCGAATGAAGGATAAAGAACGTGTCCTGCAATAATGCGGCAGAACTGTTTGTGACGCAGAGAGCGAACAGTAATGTGTGTAGGAGGTGTTCAGATGCATTAAGAACTATTTGTGGGCTCTTCTCTTTAAGGGCAGGATGACTGGGGAGTAATTCAAGCTTCTGGCTGGAGAAGTAGATCTTGATTCAAAGCTTTCTGTGAGGAGGAGGAAAAATGAGGACTGATAGCCTCCTTGATCAGCTCTTGGGGTTGAGGTGCAGGGGCCAGAAGCACTGTTGAATGTGAACACAGGGGTTCATGTTCACCTGATCTGAAGTAAAGTGAGAGCCCAGCTTGATAGTCTGGAGAAGCATGACCTGTTCTCCATGACTGTACTGGCTATAGTACCTGCTAAGGTGGGCAAGAGGTTTGCAGAGCACTTGTGAAGGGAGCGTGAGACCTCCCAAGACAAGCTAGAGGGTGACCAGGGATGTTGGTGAAAGATCTGGGGTGCCAAGTTCACACAAGGGCTGTGACAAGGTGGAGGAAGGTTCAGGAGGGAGCTGAGCTCTCCCAGTGTGTCAGCTGGACTGGAGGGCTGTGGATGGCCAAAGAAACCAATTCCAGGGAGGTCACAGGCACGCTTTGGGACTCTCACCATACTAATGGTTCTCAGTTCAGTCTTTGGGTGATTTTGTAGCCTTTCGTCTAAAGAAAAGACGCCTTGAAAACGTGCCTCTTGCAGGCGTGGGGTGTAGGGTTTGCCTCTTTTCCTTGCTTGATGAAACAGCCTGCAGGCACAGAGTAAGTCATAATAAAAGCCTGAGCTTGTCACCTCTTCCAGCTGCTTTTGTTGCTTATCCAGATTCTCCCCACTCTGCCCAGGCCATCCTGGTCGCTCCTCTGCCTCCCAAAACAGCCCCGTCCATTTATGTTCATTGTAGGGGAGTCACCGCCTGCCCCCAGCCCAGCTGCACGTTCAGATCCGCACCCTCTGCCCTCTGCACAGGCCATTCTCGCTACAATTCAGAAATCGCGCCAAGTAACTGGCTTTGGACAGAGCTCTGTAGTGCTGTAAATTGTCTCTTTGTGGCCAGGTTTGGCTTTGTTTCACCCCCTCAACAGAGAGAGGACTCTTCGGTTCACCTCTCCACCTTCACAATGGAAGGAGGAGAACTGGGATCCCAGCCCTTAACTTGTCTCTTATTTTCCCCACTGATTGCTTTGTTGACTGGTGGCTTTGTTGCTGCATGTGTTGCTTAGCCCAGAGCTGGCTTTGGCCGAGGGTGTAATCCCTGTGCTCTGTGCTCGGACAGTCAAGGGCCAAATATTTATTGCCATAAAGTGACTGCTCAGCTGGCTGATAGGGGCCAAAAAGGCTCGCTGGTGGTGTTCTTGGATAAGGGAGTGAGCTTTTTGAGAAGGAGCTGGTTACTTTCGGCGGGAGGAAAAAGGTTTTGGTGCCTAGAGGCCTGCCTGCTGGTAAGGGTTAGTACGGCATCCAGGGAAGCTGTGTGTGCAGCAGAGGCGTCTCCTGGAGGTGCAGGCTGCCGTGCTTGCACTGGGGTTTTACCTTTTCGCTGGCAGTAATGTGGGAGTTGAAGTGTTCCCTGTTATCTTCAGCTTGGCCAGGTAACAGCAATGAAAGCTGCAGACTGCCTCTTCTTCACTGGTTAATTTGTTGTGGAAGCTACTAATTGACATCTTCCGGCTAGAATTTTAATTCAGAAGAGACAGTCTGAAGTAGCAACTTGCCCTTCTTATGCAGTGAAGGCAGTATCGGAGGGAGATGGTGGGTGTTCGATTGCGAGGGAACTTGGAGTCCTGCTCGGACAGTGTAACTCCCCACGGGACTGCTGAAGTGGGACCATTAAAGAGTGCTCCTGTTGCTGCTGATACTTGTGATGTATACTGAAATACTTTCAATTGTGTCTTCTAGCAAAAGGAGAAGCATGTCTCCAAAGACAAATACTCCATCATTGGAACCTCCGGTACAACCTTCCTGCCCCCAGCGTTTCTGCTGTCCGGATGTACAGCACGCAGACAGCGGAGAACAAGGAAGAAGAGCCCCTGCACACCATCATCAGCAACACGGAGAACGTGAAAGGTGAGCACGAACACAGGTGTCTTGGGAGAGCACTCTTGGGGTGCAGGCAGACCTGGGACAAGGTCTGGGAGCAGCTGTGCCCTGACTATGGGGGTGAGCTCTCTGCAGTAGCGTTTCTGCCTCTGGAGGAGGCGCAGGTATCGGTGATCGCATCCTAGCTGGCAGACTATGGTTTGAATCTGTATTGCACCATCACCTCCCCAAAACCGGAACCTGTAAATCAGAATGACCTTTACTGAGAAATGAGGCCATCGAGACTGCAGGAAGAAGTTGCATCTGTGGGCGTAGCCAGGCAATTGATGGTCATGTGTATGTGCAGAGGCTCCAGAGGCACTAGAATTTGCCTAAAAAGACTTTTTGTCCTAGAAGCAAGCTGTGCCTGCCCAGGTCATTGCTGTGGATCATGGAGGTCTAATGAGAATCCTGGTGTCGGCCTTTTAGTTATAATGAATTGCTTTGTACATCTCCAGGGAGAGGTGCTTTAAAGCAGAGTCACATGAGTTATTCAAGCACAGAAATGGCATCTTAACTCCGTGCTCCCGTGGGTTTTTTGTCAGGTACTTTTGAGACTGGCAGGCTGGGAAGCCCCCAGGGGGGTTCATGCACTGTTCCTGCTGCTGTCCACATCCCGGCTTCACCTCTGTCACTGGGGAAGTAGGTCCTCGCCAGCAAGGCAAGGCAGAGGTGTTGTGTGACCCGTGGCTTTCCCCATGTTGCTTTAGGGTTCCCTAATACCTCTAGCAGGAGAAATGCTATTTTTAAAAGGATGGTCTTTCGGCTGAGATGTTTTGTAGTGTTAGTCTTCCTGAGGAGAATTCTCTTTCTGGGCACAGCTACCTACCTGCATAGGTGGCTGTACACATGCACTCCCTTGCCTGCTCCGCAGAGGCATTTGAGAATCTGCCTCTTTCTGCTTGAGGCTCCGAGTATTGTTTGGGCATGAGAAATGCTACCTGGCTGTAGAAGCTCTTGGAGCAGGGCATGTGCAGCTGGTGTCCTTGAAAATCAAGCGAAGGCAGAGTGTGGAAGGCAGGCTGTAAACCACAGGAGGCACTTGAGAGCTGTTGGGGATTGCGTGGAGCCGTGCATTAGGAGCAAGGGGAATTGTCTTTCACTTCTCCTTTTCTGATTGCTCTGACAACCAATGTGCTGGTACTGCGGGCTTTGACTGCCTGGAGGTTTCTGTGCTAGGAGTCGAGGTGCAGAGGCCAAGTGTTTGCTTGGCAAAGTGTGCTGCCTCATAGGGGTGTGTAAACAACACCTTTGTTGTCATCTTGTTGGAGACCACAGCTACCTGTGCCCCACGCTGCTTCAGACTTTTTCTCCTGGGAAGCTGAAGCTCATGGTAAGGCTGCAGTTTTGCCTTCCTTCCCGAGAGGACCCTGGTGAAGTGCCTTAAAGGTGTGTTTGTGATTTTATTCTAGGTGCAGCCTCAAAACATGAGTTTCAGGCCGAAACGAAGAAACTGCTGGACATTGTTGCTCGTTCCTTGTACTCGGAAAAGGAGGTAAGGCACCCACTACTTGCTGGTAGATTTTCTGTTGGCAAAGCCCTGTCTCTGTCAAGGGGTACATCCAAAAGTGTTGAACTGGGAGAATTCCCACCAAGTGCTGTGCTGTTCACATGTCATGCTTTCTTGAATGACATTTTCTTAAGACGCTTTGAAAATGTGTTTTCAAAACAATTTTTAGGTAGGGCCAGGTGACTCTGTGAGCCTCAGAGCCTCACACTTTAATATTGAGTTCGGACAAACTGTTCTCCTGGCAGATAATGGGGAAACGCAGTTCTTTTTCTAGCGAGCTGGGAATTAGTTTGTGAGTAGGCAATGAGCTCCCAAGTCTCTGGGAGTCCTGTGCAATGGACAAAGCCAGGCTGCATTGTCAGGTTGTGTCTCGTCCCCAGGTATTTATCCGGGAGCTGATCTCCAATGGCAGCGATGCGCTGGAGAAACTGCGTCATCGGCTGATGGCAGAAGGGAAGGCCTTGCCAGAGATGGAGATCCATCTGCAGACAGACAGTGGGAAGGGAACCATCACTATCCAGGTACCTCCCTTTGGTAACAGGAGAGT
The DNA here is from genome assembly GCF_000690535.1 of Cariama cristata. NCBI lineage: Eukaryota > Metazoa > Chordata > Aves > Cariamiformes > Cariamidae > Cariama > Cariama cristata. Next base: position 11,626 of record NW_009632740.1, on the reverse strand, counting down.
GTTCCCCCCTGCTGCTCTCATCATTAGCTTTTGTCCCTTGGAGGATCAGTGGAAGCTGAGTGACAGCACAAGTCCCATGGATTCCCAAGCCTGCCTGAAGAAGTGTTCTGTCCTCAGCTGGACTCTGCTTCATGAGGCTATAACCTCAGGATTTGATGAGAAGCCACTAATTTATCTGCTCCCCACTTGTCCCCATAGGAAAATTTGCTGCTCCTTCCTTCCGTATTAGGAACTACCAGTGGCTTTTCTCCCACTACCTTGTCTGGTGCGCTTCCCAGGTTGCGTGTGCATTTCTCGCTAGTGGAAAAGTGGGGAGTCTGGTTTCATCCTGACCCGTGCGCTTCCCAGGTTGCGTGTGCATTTCTTGCTAGCGGAGAAGTGGGGAGTCTGGTTTCATCCTGACCTTTGGGGAGGGTTTCCCTCACCTCCATAAGTCTGAGGTGTTAGGTGGTAGCTTGCAGACCTTCCCTCTCACCTCAGTCACTGGGAGATGCTGGGGTGGTGAGAAGAACCTCCCATTGCTGACTGTATCTCCTCCTGCTCCAGGACAGGCCAAATCCAGCTGATGCTGAGGTTCTGCCCTAATGTACAGGTGGAACTATGGATTGTGGCATTACCGTAGCACTTATCTGTCCTCCTTTCTGCAGCCCTGGTTTTGATTGTTCTCTACAGGTGACAAAATGCTTAGCAGGAAGGGGGCAGTCAGTGTGAGCGTGCTCACTTGTGGGCCTCGGTGTGGTGAGGGAAGGTGGAGCTGGTCCTTCTCTCTGTGCTTGGATTGCTCTTGTTCGTGGCTGTTGTCCAGGGTGGAGGGGTGAGGCTCTGTTTTGGTGTTTTCTTGGCAAAGTTCTTAATGCAAAGAAGGCAACCTGGTAACTCCTCATGGATGAGTGTCAGCCAGGAGAGTGTAGCTGTGGATTGCTCTCAGGAGAGCGGAGAATGAGGCAGACAGCAGTGTGTGAGTGAAGGCTGACCATAGCAGGACCAGGGGAGATGTGGCATGGACGACGCACACGGTCTGATATTTTTCACGTGGGACAAAAGCACTGGCTGTTAGAGGCAGCTTAGTTATTTTATACTTCCGTTTCTCTGCAGAACAACCGGCTGTGGTTGCCATGGGGAAGTTAGTGATCGTCAGTGGGCAACACAATCATCAACCCAAAGATTCTCAAACCGTAATGCAGAGGCTTTGCTATTCCAATCACACCTGACTATTGCGTTTTTCTGACTGCTGCCTAACAGTGATTCTTTAATGAGCTCTCGCGTAGCCCCAGGCAGGGTGTCATTCCTGCCTTGGCCTCATCTTTCCCTTTTGAGACCATAGTGGACACGTAGCCTCAGACTCCATCAAAACATTCTTACAACTCTTGCCTTGTCACTGTGGAAGCTGTCCCCTTCTTTGGCACTTCAGTTAAAGAGATCCCTTTGCCCACCTTGCAGATCGGGTGCGTTTGACGTCATACCCAATTAGATGTGTTAGGGATTGGTCTTTTTATAACCCCCTCCCTGGCTGCCTCTGCATCTCTAATGCGACTAAATGAGTCTTAACTAGGAAGCTTTTAACTGCAGCAATACTGTGCTGTGAGAAGGGAGAGAGCACAGCGCTACTCCAATCTCTTTTAATAGGTTTGCCTTCTCAGTAGTGCCTAAAGCTCCTTACCTCCAGTGAAGGGTTTATTTATAACCTCTTGAAGCAATGTACTGCATTTAATGATTCCTTTGAACAAGCCTCGTTCAGAACATTTCCCTACCTTTCAGGAATGTAAAGGTGCAAGAAAACTCACCTGCAATGATTGAGGCAGAGATGGACCTGTCCCTTAGTCGCTGTTTTGTTTTCTGCACCCACTAGAACCCAGCAAAACAGAGGCAGCAGATCCCTCATATGTGATCCGTAGCAATGGTCACTCCATTTTTTATTCCTAGAAAGGTCCCATTGTCTCACTCTCACCCCTAGGTCCTTCCCCTCAGGTATTCATACTGCTTTTGGCCTCTGGATCTGCTGAATCTCTCCCCTCCCCTTCCAAGCCCTGTAGCATCTCTTTGTGTCTCAGTAGTTGAGAAAAGGCAGGTCTGTAATGTGTGATGGCCTCCGTTACAGGCACGTTCCTGGGGGGGATTCTGTAGCTCTAGTAAAGGACTACGTTGATCTCTGTTACGTGACTGCAGTTCTGCTTACTTCTCTGCCAGGACTGAAGTTCAGTCATAAGCATGGCAAGACTCAGAATTTTAATGCCATGTCCTCATTCAGGGATATCCTACCTAAGCATTGCCAAGTGTATCTGCGAAGAAGGAAATGTTCACTGTCTAGGTCACCGGATTACAGCACCTCAGTTCCTTCACTGTACTCCTGTTTTAGCCAATTCCACTGTTTCCTCCACCCCTTTGAAAAGTGCCACGTTCTGTTTCTAGGGCAGCTCCATCTGGTCGCAGCCACAGCCTGCAAGGTCAGATCTCTTTAAGAAAATTCACTTGAAAATGTTAGGGGAGGTGTTTTCAATGAGGACAGATCTGCAGAGCTCTGCAGTTCTGCATGCTGAGGCTTTACAGGCATGTTTTTGGACCCTTTGAGGTGGGAACAGAGAACTCCTTGGAGGCCCTAAAAAGCCCTGTGACCACAGAGCTCTCCTTCAACACCTGCACGAGGCTCTCCACGGCCGGCTGGTGACAGGCGCTTGGCTGTGGTGTGGTTGGTGTTACTGGTACGCAGCTCTGCTGCACTGCTGTGTCTGGTGGTAACCTGGTGTTTGAGCTCGAGGGCTGGAGCCGTGCTCGTTGCTGGTGCTTCATTTAGGACTAGGAGAGGAAATAGTTTGAAATGTTTACAGAGCTAATAGCTGCTGCTGTTGGGTGAGGGAGTGTGACTGCTGTTTTAACACGGGTAAGCGGCATAATTGCTGTCAGAGCTGGGGCTGCTTGGTTCTCTTTGCTGGGCTTTCTTCTCACTGTTGCAGTCATCCAAAATCAATGTCTGTGAAGCCACAAAATAACAAGTTTGCTGTGTTTGGGAGGAGTTAAAATGACTGGAAACACCACTCCTCCTTGCAACACCTCCCTGTATCACTGAGCAGATCTCTCCTGGCTTACGAGTTATAAACAGTCGGCAACAAGGACTGGGCTGTCCTGAGGCTCTAATAAGGAACCAAGATATTTGGGCTTTAGCAGTTCAATGCAGGTGCACCTACATGTCCCACAAAGCTTGGTGCAGGTGGGGAGCCGGTCCCCCTCCATGCTGGGTCGTGTCCCGGCAGCCACCCTGCTCCACCAGGCTGCAGCAGAGAGAGGATTACATCCTTAGCTGTGTGCAGCATTGCAGCATCTGTCTGCCACTTGGGCTTGAGGAAGCAGGGGAGCAGGAGGTGGACGATCATGCAGGTAGAGATGGAGGGGTAAAGCTGGCTGTACTTCGGCAAGCCTTGGGTGGAAATAAACTCACAGAAATGTGCCACTGATTGCAGGGGTGGGTTAGAGCTTCCAGTTGTTGCATCATCTTTAACAAACAAGCCAGGCAACCAGAAATATAAACGCATCTCACATAACTTGTGGCCTAGGGAAGGAAGTGCAGAATCTTTTCTTCCTCTTCATGTCAGAATAAGAGCATGTCGCATTTAAAAATGGGAAATTCAAAGTGGGTAAAAGGAAGTACTTTTCTGAACAGCGGGTATTTAGACCTGGATAAGTGGAGACTGAGCCTGTAGCAATGCTCAGCATTGTTGAAAATAGTGTTAACCCAGGGTATTGGAAAAGAGAGGAAACCTCAGGCTCTCTGCTTTGGACAGCTTCCATCTGCTGGGCCCAGGTTACCTTGTATCTGTACACATCAGTTTTGTTGTGGCTTTTCTTCAGTTGGTTGCTGCTGCAGGTGCCATATTGGTTCTAAACCAGAACGCTGCTCCAGTGCAGCTGCTGTCCTGGTCTTGTGAATGCCAAGTCTCTTTAAGCAAGGTATTTAAATAAGAGGGGGGACACTTGCTAATCAGACATTTTGGGATTTGATTACCTTATCAGTTGGTGAAAGCAGCATGTCCTTATTTTATAATGTAGCCAGTGTTCTTCTGATGCCCCATTGAGTTTTTTGCACTGAAATAAGTGTTTCAAGTGTTCGTTTTGCAACAAAGCAAAGTGAAAGGCACAGGAGCTCAGACATGTACCTCTAACTGCAAGCATTCTCCCAGATGCAGCTGTGGCAAAGGCAGAAGTTAATGGTTAGTTAGTGGATTGTTTGGTGTACCGAAGCTCTGCAGTACTTTAAATTGGATGCAGGTAATGAGCAAAGATGTTACATTACCTAGGTTCTTGTTTACCAACTAAACTAAGCAATTTGTTGATTTAAACTAGATTCGTAATTATGGTGCATTTGGTTTCTGCTTTACCAAAAAGTATGCTATGAATACAAGAGCTGTGGACTGACTGATTTGATAAGACAGATAGTGGGGCCGAAGGTGTTCGTTTACCCCTCCGTCAAGGAAGATGGAGTCCTCAGGGCTGCGGAGCAAACACAGAGGATTTCATGGTGGGAGCCTGGAGGTACTGCGTGCCTGGCAGTTATCCAGCCAGCGTTACATGGAACGGTCTCTGTTTGCAAATGTCCAGCGCCCACACCACAAAGGTTGGAACAAAGTGCAGAGAAAGCACAAAGGTCCTGTGCGGTTCAACAGCGGGCTTTGCATCTGGGAGGTTTCCCCCCAGAAAAAGATGCCAAAAGCAATGTTCAGCCGCAGTCTCTTCAGGGTAAATGTTATTTAGTTCAGAAGTGTAGTTCAACAAGAGTGCCCATAGAGATCTTCATGGTCCCTCCGAAGATGGAGTGAAGGTCTGTAGCCTGTTGTGTTGTCCTGCAGAGGGACAGGGCTGTCGAGGGGATGGTTCAGGGGGAGACTGTTTACTCTGTACCCTGAGAAGTCCCAGAAGGGAAATTCAGCCAGGTGAGTAAGTGGTTGTTCCGCTGAGTAGCAGAAGGGCTTCTGTAATTAACCTTCAGCTAATGAAGTGTCAGCGCAGTGAACTGGGTTTCATGGTATACAGTGGTTGGATTCTCCAAGCTGTGGAGAAGCATTTGGCACTTTGAACTCTGAACATATCCCTCACATCTTGTAATTTGTGAAGCCCTGTGTACAGTTTGCTTTGTGCTTTTACAAATAACTCAGCTGTGGCTGTTTTCAGCCTGATAAAACTTTTTTGCAGACTGAAGGGAGGGCTTGAAATTGTCTGCAGGGGAAGAAAAGTTGTAATGTTGATGGTGGAGCAATGTCAGTCCTTGCAGTTACGCTGGCTGATGGCGTGTAGAAAGTGTTAGCATGGGGTTGCGTGATGACAGTGGTTCCTGGCGAAGATGTCTATAGGCCGAGCAGCAGCCTGTGCAGCGTGGAACGATGTGAGAAGGGCAGTGGAAGTCCTGCCAGCTCCTTCCTTGGATTCCGTGGAGCTAGTGCTGCCAGGCTTGCCTTGGCCGAGCCCGAGGCGGGCTGTTCGTGGGCAGGTTCATTTGCTTCCCATCGCTGAAGAGGGCCTGCTCTGCAGAAACGGAGCTCCCATCTCTCCACCGCCGCCACTTTATTCCCAGTTCCCTGGAGCGGCACCATCTGGTGAAGGGAGCCGAGAAACGCGATGCGAAGGCCAGCCGCAGGAAATGCGTACGCGGCTAGAGCGGTTTGAATCTTGATGGTGTTTTCATCGTAATCCGCCCAGGTGTTTTCCTGCAGTAGGAAATGTCTGCCTTGCCAGAATCTTCGGCTGGCCACCTCAAAGGATGCTTTCTACTTTCCCAGTTAGCAGCTCAGCATTGTTGGGGGAGCAGATCGTTTTGAGCCGTGCTCTCTTTGTTCATTGCGATTCACCCTCATCAAACTAGGCTCCAGGAATTGTCATTAAGCATTTTGCAGTAAGTTTGGCAGGGCATTCGGAATTCAATAGCCAAGTAAATTCATGGGGAAGGGATATTTATTTATTTTTTTTTTAACATACTGGAATTTGGGAATGACATGCTGCGCTATAAATAGGAGTGGATCAGAGGAATTAAGAATCCTGTTCAGGGTCTGGCATGAACAAAACCTGAACCAGATGCTGAAAACTTTTCTTTCTGGCTTTTTCTTCCTTGGAGGAAGGGACTATGTCAGATTCCTGAGATTCTGCCATATCCTGTTTGTTTTTCCTGGCTTTTCATCTCCCACTATCGAGATCTTACTGGGCATCATCCCTGTTCTCAGCCAAGTCAACTGACCGGCCCTGCCATATTTAATCAAGAGAAAGGTGTTGCTCTGCCATGACTTGTGGGGATGCAGAAAAATGTCTTACTCACATGGCACCTCATTCGTTAACCTCACAAGTTGACCATAGTTTGATCCTTCAGTGGAGTTAAACACTATATTATAAAATAAGTACTGACGTTAACTTACTTTGCTAACAAATAAGCCCAGTAAATGACCCACGTGGGTGGTAGAGGCATGCTGTGCCAGAAGTTACTCTGGCATCTCACCTTCAAGCCATCTAGCAGCAGCCCGTTCTGCTCTAGCTCGTTTTGCTGACTCCTGCATGCCAAATCCCACCCCTGCATTAACAACGCTTGGAGTGTGTCAGCCCGCTCCTGGGTGTGCAGGCTGCTGTCAGCTGCGATAACTGTGCTCACAGGTACTTGAGTAGAGCTGAACTCCTCACGTGAATGAGAATCGCCTTTCACTTGGCTAATTTTCACGCTGCTGCTGCCTTACGGAGTGCTCAGAGAACCTGTGAGAGTGGCTTCTTGGGATGTTTGTCAGGTAGAGAAGCTGCTGGGATTTGGGAGGGGGAATGGCACTTGGTTTTCAGAAGTGGTATCCTGGAGGGCATTCGACTGCCCTTTGCTTCTGTGGAAGATGCATGTGGAGTAAGTCTGAAAATACATTGGACAACAAAGCGGGGAAGATTTTTGTTGGGGTCCTGTGTGAGAGGGTGGCCATTTCTAGCTGGGGTTTGCTGTTATGCATGTTGCCTTAGGGTCTTGCAAATACGTTGTGGCAACAAATGAAGTTGCAGCCTAGTCTGAGGCTTGCTGCAGCCTTTTCTGGATGGTGCTGCTGCAGGGTCTGCTGCCTGAGAGGTGTGCGCTAGCAGCAGGGAGATGTTTATCTGCATGCAGCAGTGAAAATCCGGATTAAACTGGGGAAGACAACAAGCCGTGTGCCTTCGAAGCCTGGACAGAGCACTGTGAGATGTGGCCGGTGCTCTGTACTTCCAGCTGGGGTTAGCCTGTTCCTGTGGGCACTGCAATAGCCAGCTCTTGGGGACCTGGTCATCGACAGCTTCCTGCTCAAGTCTTGTGGACCATAATGTGAGGGGGAGAGGAGGAAAACACTTAGAGTAGATGAAGATCAGTGAACGTGGTGCTTGCAGACAAGGGTCTGCATTACCTGAGAGTTAGGGGATTCACGGCTCTGCCAGTGATTCCTGGTGCGAAGGCATCGGTTCCCCATCTGCGGATTGGAAATAAGCTGCTTCTCATTGCTCCTCAGCTCCTCTTTGGTCCTGTTCAGGAATGGAAACTGTCCCTGTACGTGCACGGCACCTGGCACAGCAAGACCATGACTGGGTTGAGATCTCTTTCCAGCACTCTCATCCTGTGCATTTTTAGGGGTGTGTAGAAACCAACTGGTCTTGGCACAGTTTTGTCTTCTCTCAAGAAATGGCTTGAGGCTCTGAGCTTTCTGGTGGTCTGTAGCGGGCACAAGGCAGCTGTGGCTGCCCCTTGGAGCTGTGTGCCTTTTGAGTCCCCTGTCCTGACCATGTGCAGGTGGAGTCACAGCTGGAAGTCTGCTGTTGCCTGTACTGCTCAGCTGGCTGGGAGAGAGTGGGAGTCAGAGGTAGAAGTTGCCTGGGTGCTGTTTGCTAAAGCAATGCTGCTCTGCCGGTATTTCAGCTACAATTGCTGTTTCTTTTCAGGACACGGGTATTGGGATGACCCAGGAGGAGCTGGTTTCTAACCTTGGTACCATTGCTCGATCAGGCTCAAAGGTAACTTGGGATGAGGCACCCCTTCTCCCTCCCTTAGAAGGGTCTTCTCCGATTACAGCCACTTTTGTTCTCCCAGTAATTTCTCATTCCCTTTAGTCCCTTGGCCCCCACCCCAGCTGTGAAATTACACCCCTTTTGGAAGGTGAAATCTATCTGTAGACTCTTCTAGCTCTTAATGGTCTCTGCTGTGTGCTGTGGGAGGCTCGGGGATCCCAAGCAGCGGTAATGGGCCCTGTGTGTAATGCTGCTGCACCTGCCTGCCCTCGCTCCCAAATGCCTTCCTCCCCAAGCCATCAATACAGAGGGGCCCATGCTCACTTGGTATTCACCCGCTGTCTAGGAGGGCAGCAGCTGTATCCTCATGCTGGCAAGCAGTTCTATATATGTACCTGATGATTTTTATTTTTATTTTTTTTTCCATCTCAAGAGTCACCATTTTAAGGTTTCATGCTGCTGATTGACGGAACCCTCATTTGTTTTCCTTTACTGCTAGTGGCAGTGCCTGTTGCCATAAGCAGTGCTCCCCTTTTCCAGAGGTGAAGTCCCTGTGGAAGAAACCCTTTTCCTTGGGCACCATCCTCAGAGCACTGATGCAGAAGTGTGAGATGAGGGTGCTGGACTGCCAGGCTGCAGTACACAGCGTAGGGCTGCATCAGTGCGTGAGGAGCCCAGCTGGAGGATGGACTGCAGCCTCCCAGTGGTACCTGAAGTCACTGTGTGCTGTCTTATGTCTCCTTTGTTCCTCCAGGCTTTTTTAGATGCTCTGCAGAACCAAGCTGAAGCCAGTAGTAAAATCATCGGCCAATTTGGAGTGGGTTTCTACTCAGCCTTCATGGTGGCCGATAAAGTGGAGGTGTTCTCACAGTCTGCAGAGCCAGGGAGCCCAGGCTACCACTGGTCTTCAGATGGGTAAGGCTCCGGAATGGGATGGAAGCGTGGCGGGGGCTGTGTTCAGACCAAGGATGGACTGAAAGCTGTGCAAAGCAAGACAGGGCTTGTGTGGTCTTTTGTGACCAGGCTTACTGGTTTAGATCCTGCTGAGATTATACATGGCAACAGTGTGGCCAAATGTGCCAGGGTAAAAACCACAGAGACAAACTTGCTTTGTCAGAGCAGGTGTGGTGTGGACAAAGAGAGTACCTGCCCCTCCTGTTCCTTCCCTGCTGGCATGCAGTATCTTAGCAGTGCCCCAGACTGGAGAGACAAATTTAATCTCTTGGGTCGAGTTGTCCCTGGGTTTTTGCTCGAGGGCACCCACAGTAGGCAGGGCTTGTGCAGTGCTGTGCCTCTGTAGGCACACGTCTTCTGTGCATCAGATCTGCATGCTCATCCTTTGCTTTTTGCTTGAAGTTGCGAACATCTGTGATGGCAAAGCTGTGAGCTGCTGGACCATCTTGAAATAGCAGCTCCTGGACGTGACAAGCTCTGCGTCCCCTTAAAATCTCCTAGGAATAAAGAATTTACTAAGTTACTTAAATTCTTGAAAAAACATCTTGTAACTGAGACATCAGACTGTTTTGGGCTGCAGTCAAGCTGCCACATACTGCAGTCTGTACTGCTGTACGCTTTGAAGACTTGCTCGTCTGTCATCGCTGCTGCTGTCTCTCCCCAGGGTCAATGCTCTCACTGGTGTTTGATCCCCACATGGCATTCCCTTAGCAATAGGGTAGGGTCAGTCATCCAGCATGGGCTGTCTTCAGCAGAGCACGGCTGCTTTTCGTTGTAACCAGTTACTGCATACTCCAGTGGCGATCTGAATGAGGACCCACAAACAAGTCAGAGTTGTCCAAGGAGAAGGCAAGAGCCTGGGTGTTGCGGTCACTGTAGGAAATGTAGGAGAGGAGTGGAAGGTGAGGCTGTGACAGAACCTGAGTTTTGTTCGAAGTGTGTTTCCTTTTCAGTTGAGGCTGCTGGTGTCTTTGCAGAGCAGTGGGTTCTGGGTCTGGAGTCTCTGTAGGGAGGTCAGCCACATGTTTGGGGGGGGCTTCTCAGAGGCACAGAGAGCATTTGGGCATTCAAGATTTTTTGCCTTTTCTTCTTGGCACTGAAGTGTTGCGTGTGCTCTTAGTTTAATAAAACATTTTAATGTCCCATCATGGATGTATCTGAAGCACAAGCTGACGTGGGGTCTGTTTCTAATCCTAGTTCAGGAATGTTTGAGATTGCAGAAGCATCTGGTGTCAGAACTGGGACTAAGATTATTATACATCTCAAAGAAGACTGCAAGGAGTTTGCAAATGAAGACCGAGTCAAGGGTGAGTGGAGGAGGGAAATGCTGTTACCTGCTGAGGGACTGAGTGAAGTCTGTTAGTGCCCTGTGAGTGGGAGGTGAATTTACAGCATTTTTCCTCTCATGCAACATCTTTCACCTGCTGTTACTAAGGAAATTCTTACTGTGTTGTTTTCAGAAACGTGACTCTTCTACGTTTTCTTTCCATTTCAGAGGTGGTGACAAAATACAGCAACTTCATCAGCTTCCCGCTGTACCTCAATGGGAGAAGAATTAACACATTACAGGTGAGTGGGAGGGCCACAGGGACATCACTCATGGAGATGAGCCATAGTAATCCTCCGCTGGAGATGGGAAACAGCATAAAGCTGCTGGGTCCCTGGAAATCAGGGGAGGATTGTCCAGGATATCACAGATGCTCTAGTGATCAGTTAATTGGAACAAAAGGAGACAGAAGTCATGCATGGAACTGTTTATTTGCATTTGTTGGAGAGAATTCATGCAGATTAGCAAAGCAATTTTTATTTATAGTTATCTTGTGGATCTTCCCTTAATCAGAATTATTATTTCAATGCTTGATAATACCTATTTTAACTGTTTAAGCCAGGTGATGTGTTAGTGATGCAGAGATTGCTCATATCACTGGTGTGCTGACACTTCAGTGACAGTGAATCGTTGGTTTGCTTAGTGGCTCAGCTGACAGCCTGATTCTCTTCGCAGCTCCTAGGTGAGCACTGCTTGATGCTGGCCTTTTCTGTCCACTTAAAATTATATTGCAGACAGATCCATTTTAGTCAGAAGTTCTTGGCCCAATTGCAGGAGTCACCAAGGTGAAATTAATTATCTTTAAAACAAAAGTCTATGAATCGTTTTCCTTCAGCATCTCCTTTTCTGGTTGTTTAAAGCTTCCTCATCTAAGAGAGCGGGTAGAGAGCATGTGTGTGCTTTTTCAGTTTCCTGGAATGTGGCACTTGAGTGCACAAACTTTCAAGACTGTACTTAAATATTTTATCATGTTAATGTATCTAAGGTTCTGTAATTGGTGTTATTAGTCACTGATATTTATTTGGATTCCTGCATAATAGTGCTTCTGTTCCAAAGGCTTTCTGTTTCCCTTAAATTACAAAACCAGAAATAGATTTAGGCAGCTGTTTGCTCTTTCTACCTGACAATCAATAGAACAGACTCCCTAGAGAAGAGTAGTACTAGAGCAAGGGGTGAAGTGCCCCTAACAGAGTCATATACTTTTATCTTCTTATCAGGAAGTCTGTTTTCCCTTGGGATACAGCAACAGCTCCCATTTCAGGCCTTTTCTTTATCCAGGATCACGTTTTCACATTTTTCCACACATGTACATCAGTTCCCTGTAAATAGAGCTATTGAGGGGCGGGAAGGAGGATCTGGGGAAGTACA